>NC_091230.1:9847511-9931837 GCF_040958095.1 Procambarus clarkii | reverse complement strand
TGTCTCTAAAATCTTAAGATAGCGTTTTTCCTAAGTTCATTTATTGATTTTATAATAGCCAAAATATGATATATTTGCATAAATTTTGGGGGGAACTTTGACTATTTGTATTAGTAAAACTAAACATATTTTGGAAAATCCGCTGCATCAGATCCTATATTATATGGTAATGTGTCAGAAAAGTGTCATAGAATGATTATATTGAAACTTGTGGTTGTAGGGACTTACTGAAAATGTGTGATATTAGTTGATTTTTTTTAAATCTCCCATTCTATTTAGGCTGCAGTACTGAAACTTGGAACAATTGCAGCCCTTTTCATATACAACTAGTCAAAAAGATTTGTTGACATTGAACAAAGTTTAAATAACTAACTCGTGGCTCCTAAGAGCTTCTTAACTCTTCACCTCTGTTCACTCAGCATTAATGAGGTACCCTGTTCTTAAGCCATTGATGGGACCTGTTCCAGGGAAAATTAGTGGATGAAACTTGCATAGGGAAGAGAAGGCTCTCAGCCTGCTAGCAGGAGTCAGAGTCGTCTGGCCCTGCACCCACCTATCTAAACTAAAGTCAACCTCTGTATGCACAATTAGATGAGTACATAACTCTCCATATTCATGCCTTCGACCCTGGCCAAACACTCCCATCTCTCCACCCAGAACTGTGCCTCCTTCCTCACCCCAGCTGACTCTCCACCCCAGAACTGTGCCTCCCTCCTCACCCCCAGCTGACTCTCCACCCCAGGACTGTGCCTCCCTCCTCACCCCAGGTGACTCTCCACCACAAGGATTGTGCCTCCCTCCTCACCCCCAGCTGACTCTCCACCCCAGGACTGAGTCACTTTCCTCACCACCAGCTGACTCTCCACCCCAAGACTGATCCACCCTCCTCACCCCCAGCTGACTCTCCACCCCAGGACTGATCCACCCTCCTCACCCCCAGCTGACTCTCCACCCCAGAACTTTGCCTCCCTCCTCACCCCCAGCTGACTCTCCACCCCAGGACTGAGTCACTTTCCTCACCCCCAGCTGACTCTCCACCCCAAGACTGATCCACCCTCCTCACCCCCAGCTGACTCTCCACCCCAGGACTGTGCCTCCTTCCTCACCCCCAGCTGACTCTCCACCCCAGGACTGTGCCTCCCTCCTCACCCCCAGCTGACAGCATGACTCTGCCAGCATCATACCGCCTCTCCAGCGCCACTCGTGAAACTCGGCCCCGTACCCACATTCCTCCCTGGTACGCTTCCCGCTCTCACTCCTACATTCTACAGGTGACGCGCGGCACTTGTTCAATTACCAGATTTAAACAATTCATTTGACTGGATTCATTTATATGAAATTTATGAAGGAAAGTTTGTTAAAGATATTTAATAGAATGTTCATGGGGCCGCTCATGCCTGAGGTCAGGGGCACTGGCTGAAATATTAGAACAGTTACTAAAGTGTACCGTCAACACTAAGCTGGGAACACGTAAGGTGACTGTTAATAAAATTACCGTCACCTATACGGAAGGTGGAGTGTGGTCACCAGTTGATATTGCCTTGATGGCAATATTAGCGGGTGGGTCAGGGACCCCGGCCTTGAGGGCAATATTAGCGGGTGGGGTCAGGGACCCCGGCCTTGAGGGCAATATTAACGGGTGTGGTCAGGGACCCCCGGCCTTGAGGGCAATATTAGCGGGTGGGGTCAGGGACCCCGACCTATATGGCAATATTAGCGAGTGTGGTCAGGGACCCCCGGCCTTGAGGGCAATATTAGCGGGTGGGGTCAGGGACCCCCGGCCTTGAGGGCAATATTAACGGGTGTGGTCAGGGACCCCCGGCCTTGAGGGCAATATTAGCGGGTGGGGTCAGGGACCCCCGACCTATATGGCAATATTAGCGAGTGTGGTCAGGGACCCCCGGCCTTGAGGGCAATATTAGCGGGTGGGGTCAGGGACCCCCGACCTATATGACAATATTAGCGGGTGTGGTCTGGGACCCCATCTCGGTATTTACGAAGATTTGGAGACAGTCTCAAGCCAAGTAGTGATCGTATCTGTGTGGAGCTCTAAATCGTTTTAGCAGGTGTCTAGATGTGGAAACTGCCGGACGACTGTGTGAGCTCAAGTCAGGAGCGGAAGAGCTGTGAGGCAGACATTATGAACATTGTTGGACGTCTTAGAGAGAACGTCATTTTGGGGAACACCGGAGCTGAGCGCCTCGAGCTTCAAAATCTGTGGTAAGCTCATTAATCAGTTGTTAGAGTAGCTATCGTGTGCCTAGAAATCATTATGTACATATGTGTATGTAGAATAGATATTTTATTAAGACAGTGAGCTAAAATAAGGAGTTTGAGTTCGGAGGACATACTGGGGAGAGGAGTGGTACATCTCTCGATGGTGATCAAGAGGCAACTGAGGCAACAGAGGCCCCAGCGCACGGCCTGGGAGGAAGCTCCTGGCGGTGTCAACGCATGTCCCTCTCTTGGACCCGTCCAGTTTGGGGGAATATCCACCACAGTCGGACGGCGCGGTGCAGCGTCGGAGGGCGAAATTTAATGTTGGGATATAGTTTATTCTTTTGTTATGTTTGGGAAACATTTTTATTGGTATGGTAATGAAATTGCAGGTTTGTTTGGAAAGGAGCTCATGGAGAAACGTCGACGTTAGAGAAGAAGTTGATGGAGAAACTTCAGAGCTGGAGAAGAAGTGTGTGCTGAACTCTGTGGTAAAGCAGAACTCCATAGTGAGGAGTTGACTTCAAGCAGTGCTGAGGAGTTACACGTGTCTCTGTGGAATGTGTGGCGAAGAATCACTGATGTTGGATTGGGACTTCATTGTACAGCAGATTGGGAATACTGCAGAAGTGTCTTTCTTGATATTTTGGAGAACCTAGAGTTATACATAGGAAGTGAGCCTCTAGGAGCAGAACAGAGGTTCATGAAGGACACATAAATGTATAGGAGGAGTGCTTGAATGCTTATTGGCATGTAAGATGCAGTGTAAGGTGAGAGATTGATTTCTTCCTTTGTTGGGGATTACTTATGTAGATATTTCTGGTGTTTCAGACCCAAGCTGAGTTTCATATACTTTTAGGGCTGTGGGTATAGAATTGTTGTAGCAGGATGTTAGGTTCATATAGTGAGGGAGAAGTAAGTGTAAGTCAAGAGTTGAGCAGCAACTTGATATGGACAGTTGGTGAAGCGGGGATGTGATATTGGAATGCTACGGGGTTGTAGCAGGTTAGTGTTATATGATAATGTTCAATTTTTTGTCATGTATTGTGTATGTTTTCTTTGCACATTAAATGTATATTTTAGCTGGCTTTTGTTCTTGTCCTGGTGAGGATTTCCAAAGAGCCGGAGAGAGAGAGAGAGAGAGAAGGTCATGCCTGGGAACAAGGTGACAAAAGATACTAATTCACGAAGAGAATTATTAGGAGAAAGCGTACTAATTCACGAAGAGAATTATTAGGAGAAAGCGTATCAATTCACGAAGAAATTATTAGGAGAAAGCGTACTAATTCACGAAGAGAATTATTAGGAGAAAGCGTACTAATTCACGAAGAGAATTATTAGGAGAAAGCGTACTTGAATTACTCACGAAAGGAGGATTTAGGAGATCATTCCAAACAAGGAGAGAGTGGGGAGTCACTGCTGCTCGAGTAGAGTGTGTACACAAGACATCGAGGCCAGTTTTGGAGACGAACCACTAAATATGTGATGCTGAAAACCTCTTCAAGATCAAGAGGTACACAGGGTGACCTACTGGGTAAATTACAAGCACTCCAGTGACCATTGTCGGTTGACCGATGGTAGAGGGAGTGTGGCTGCCGAGGTCGGTTGTTTGTTCTGGACCACCACCAGGACAGTAGTGATAGACCACCACCAGGAGAGTAGTGATGGACCACCACCAGGAGAGTAGTGATGGACCACCACCAGGATAGTAGTGAAGGACCACCACCAGGACAGTAGTGATGGACCACCACAAGGACACTTGTGAAGGACCACCGCCAGAACAGTACTGCTGGACCACCGCCAGGAGAGTAGTGCTGGACCACCTCCAGGAAAGTAGTGCTGGACCACTCGAGGAAAGTAGTGCTGGACCACCGCCAGGACAGTTGAGATGGACCACCACGAGGACAGAACTGATGGACCACCGCCAGGACAGTAGTGATAGACCACCACCAGAAGAGTAGTGCTGGACCACCACCAGGACAGTAGTGATGGACCACCGCCAGGACAGTAGTGATGGACCACCGCCAGGACACTAGTGCTGGACCACAACCAGGAAAGAAGTGCTGGACCACAACCAGGAAAGTAGTGCTGGACCACAACCAGGAGAGTAGTGCTGGACCACCTCCAGGAGAGTAGTGCTGGACCGCCGCCAGGACAGTAGAGATGGACCACCACGAGGACAGAACTGATGGACCACCGCCAGGACAGTAGTGATAGACCACCACGAGGACAGAACTGATGGACCACCGCCAGGACAGTAGAGATGGACCACCACGAGGACAGAACTGATGGACCACCGCCAGGACAGTATTGGTGGACCACCACGAGGACAGAACTGATGGACCACCGCCAGGACAGTAGAGATGGACCACCACCAGGACAGTAGTGATAGACCACCGCCAGGACAGTAGAGATGGACCACCACGAGGACAGAACTGATGGACCACCGCCAGGACACTAGTGCTGGACCACAACCAGGAAAGTAGTGCTGGACCACCGCCAGGACAGAAGTGATGGACCACCACCAGGACAGTAGAGATGGACCACCACGAGGACAGAACTGATGGACCACCGCCAGGACACTAGTGCTGGAAAACAACCAGGAAAGTTGTGCTGGACCACCGCCAGGACAGTAGTGATGGACCACCGCCAGCAAAGTAGTGCTGGACCACCACCAAGACAGTAGTGATGAACGACCGCCAGGAGACTACTGCTGGACCACCGCCAGGAGACTACTGCTGGACCACCGCCAGGACAGTAGTGCTGGACCACTACCAGGAGAGTAGTGCTGGACCACCACAAGGACAGTAGTGATGGACCAATGCCAGGAGAGTAGTGATGGACCACTACCAGGACAGAAGTGATGGACCACTGGTAGGAAGTAGTGATGGATCACCACCAGGACAGTAGTGCTGGACCACCACCAGGACAGTAGTGATGGACCAATGACAGGACAGAAGTGATGGACCACCGCCAGGAGACTAGTGCTGGACAACGGCCAGGACAGTAGTGATGGACCACTACCAGAAGACTAGTGCTGGACAACGGCCAGGACAGTAGTGATGGACCACTGCCAGGACAGTAGTGATGGACCACCACCAGGACAGTAGTGATGGACCACTGCCAGGAAGTAGTGATGGACCACCACCAGGACAGTAGTGATGGACCACCACCAGGAAGTAGTGATGGACCCCCTCCAGGACAGTAGTGATGGACCACCACCAGGAAGTAGTGATGAACCACCACCAGGACAGTAGTGATGGACCACCGCCAGGACAGTAGTGATGGACCAACACTAGGACAGTAGTGATGGATCACCACCAGGAAGTAGTGATGGACCACCACCAGGACAGTAATGATGGACCACTGCCAGGAGACTAGTGCTGGACAACGGCCAGGACAGTAGTGATGGACCACCGCCAGGACAGTAGTAATGGACCGCCAGGAGGACAGTACTGATGGACCACAGATAGGAAAGTAATGATGGACCACCACCAGGACAGTATTGATGGACCACCGCCAGGAGACTAGTGCTGGACCACCACCAGTACAGTAGTGATGGACCACCGCCAGTACAGTATTGATGGACCACCGCCAGGAGACTAGTGCTGGACCACCACCAGTACAGTAGTGATGGACCACCGCCAGGAGACTAGTGCTGGACCACCACCAGGAAGTAGTGATGGACCACCGCCAGGACAGTAGTGATGGACCACCACCAGGACAATAGTGATGGACTACCGCCAGTACAGTATTGATGGACCACCGCCAGGAGACTAGTGCTGGACCACCGCCAGGAAACTAGTGCTGGACCACCGCAAAGAGACTAGTGCTGGACCACCACCAGGTCAGTAGTGATGGACCACCACCAGGACAGTAGTGATGGACCACCGCCAGGTCAGTAGTGATGGACCACCGCCAAGACAGTAGTGATGGACCACCACCAGGAGAGTAGTGATGGACCACCACCAGGACAGTAGTGCTGGACTACCACCAGGACAGTAGTGATGGACCACCACCAGGACAGTAGTGCTGGACCACCACCAGGAGACTAGTGCTAGACCTCCGCCAGGACAGTAGTGAAGGACCAACGCCAGGAAGTAGTGATGGACCACCACCAGGACAGTAGTGATGGACTACCGCCAGGACAGTAGTGATGGACTACAGCCAGGACAGTAGTGATGGACCACTGCCAGGACAGTAGTGATGGACCAACACTAGGACAGTAGTGCTGGACCACCACAGGAAGTAGTGATGGACAACCACCAGGACAGTAATGATGGACCACTGCCAGGAGACTAGTGCTGGACAACGGCCAGGACAGTAGTGATGGACCATTGCCAGGAAGTAGTGATGGATCACCACAAGGACAGTAGTGATGGACCACCACCAGGAAGTAGTGATGGACCACCACCAGGACAGTAGTGCTGGACCACCACCAGGAAGTAGTGATGGACCACCACCAGGACAGTAGTGATGGACCACCACCAGGAAGTAGTGATGGACCACCACCAGGACAGTAGTGATGGACCACCACCAGGAAGTAGTGATGGACCACCACCAGGAGAGTAGTGATGGACCACCACCAGGCGAGTAGTGATGGACCACCGCCAGAAGAGTAGTGATGGACCACCACCAGGAGAGTAGTGATGGACCACCACCAGGCGAGTAGTGATGGACCACCACCAGAAGAGTATTGATGGACAACCACCAGGGCAGTATTGTGGACCACCGCTAGGACAGTAGTGCTGGACCACCGCCAGATGACTAGTTCTGGACCACCGCCAAGAGAGTAGTGATGGACCACCGCTTGGACAGTAGTGATGGTCCACCACCAGGCGAGTAGTGATGGACCACCGAGAACAGTAGTGATGGACCACCACCAGGAGAGTAGTGATGGACCACCACCAGGCGAGTAGTGATGGACCACCGCCAGAAGAGTAGTATTGGACCACCACCAGGAGAGTAGTGATGGACCACCACCAGGAGAGTAGTGATGGACCACCACCAGAAGAGTATTGATGGACAACCACCAGGGCAGTATTGTGGACCACCGCTAGGACAGTAGTGATGGACCACCACCAGGAGACTAGTGCTGGACCACCACCAGGACAGTAGTGCGGGACCACCACCAGGACACTATTGATGGACCACCGCCAGGACAGTAGTGATGGACCTCCACCAGGACAGTAGTGATGGACCACCACCAGGACACTATTGATGGACCACCGCCAGGACAGTAGTGATGGACCTCCACCAGGACAGTAGTGATGGACCACCACTAGGACAGTAGTGATAGACCACCACCAGGACAGTAGTGATGGACCACCGCCAGGACAGTAGTGATGGACGACCGCCAGGAGAGTAGTGATGGACCACCACCAGGACAGTAGTGATGGACCACCACCATGACAGTAGTGCTAGACCACCACCAGGACAGTATTGATGGACCACCGCCCGGAGATTAGTGTTGGACCACCGCTAGGAGACTTGTGCTGGACCACCGCCAAGAGGCTAGTGCTGGACCACCGCCAAGAGACTAGTGCTGGACCACCTCCAGTACACTAGTGCTGGACAACCAAAAGGACAGTAGTGCTGGACCACCGCATGGACAGTAGTGATGGACCATTGCCAGGACAGTATTGATGGACCACCACAAGGAAATTAGTGATGGACCACCGCCAAGAGAGTAGAGATGGACCACCACGAGGACAGAACTGATGGACCACCGCCAGAACAGTAGTGATAGACAACCACCAGAAGAGTAGTGCTGGACCACCACCAGGAGAGTAGTGATGGACCACCGCCAGGACACTAGTGCTGGATCACAACCAGGAAAGTAGTGCTGGACCACAACCAGGAAAGTAGTGCTGGACCACAACCAGGACAGTAGTGATGGACCACCTCCAGGAAAGTAGTGCTGGACCACCGCCAGGACAGTAGAGATGGACCACCACGAGGACAGAACTGATGGACCACCGCCAGAACAGTAGTGATAGACAACCACCAGAAGAGTAGTGCTGGACCACCACCAGGAGAGTAGTGATGGACCACCACCAGGAGAGTAGTGATGGACCACCACCAGAAGAGCTGGACCACCGATGGACCACCACCAGAAGAGCTGGACCACCGATGGACAACCACCAGGGCAGTATTGTGGACCACCGCTAGGACAGTAGTGCTGGATCACCGCCAGATAACTAGTTCTGGACCACCGCCAAGAGAGTAGTGATGGACCACCGTTTGGACAGTAGTGATGGTCCACCGCCAAGAGAGTAGTGATGGACCACCGTTTGGACAGTAGTGATGGTCCACCACCAGGCGAGTAGTGATGGACCACCGCCAGAAGAGTAGTGATGGACCACCACCAGGAGAGTAGTGATGGACCACCACCAGGCGAGTAGTGATGGACCACCGCCAGAAGAGTAGTGATGGACCACCACCAGGAGAGTAGTGATGGACCACCACCAGGAGAGTAGTGATGGACCACCACCAGAAGAGTATTGATGGACAACAACCAGGGCAGTATTGTGGACCACCGCTAGGACAGTAGTGATGGACCACCACCAGGAGACTAGTGCTGGACCACCGCCAGGACAGTTGTGATGGACTTCCAACAGGAGCGTAGTGAGGGACCACCGCCAGGACAGTAGTGATGGACCACCACCAGGACAGTAGTGCTGGACCATCACCAGAACAGTAGTGATGGACCACCACCAGGAAGTAGTGATGGACCACCACCAGAACAGTAGTGATGGACCACCACCAGGAAGTAGTGATGGACCACCACCAGGACAGTAGTAATGGACCACCACCAGGAAGTAGTGATGGACCACCACCAGGACAGTAGTGATGGACCACCACCAGGACATTAGTGCTGGACCACCACCAGGACAGTAGTGATGGACCACCACCAGGAAGTAGTGATGGACCACCACCAGGACAGTAGTGATGGACCACCACCAGGAAGTAGTGATGGACCACCACCAGGACAGTAGTGATGGACCACCACCAGGACAGTAGTGATGGACCACCACCAGGACAGTAGTGATGGACTACCGCCAGGAAAGTAGTGATGGACCACCACCAGGACAGTAGTGATGGACCACCACCAGGACAGTAGTGATGGACCACCACCAGGACAGTAGTGATGGACTACCGCCAGGAGGGTAGTGATGGACTACCGCCAGGAGATTAGTGATGGACCACCACCAGGACAGTGGTGATGGACCACCACCAGGACAGTAGTGATGGACCACCACCAGGACAGTAGTGATGGACTACCGCCAGGACAGTATTGATGGACCACCGCCAGGACTCTAGTGCTGGACCACCGCCAGAAGACTAGTGCTGGACCACCGACAGGAAAATAGTGATGGACCACCACCAGGACAGTAGTGATGGACCTCCACCAGGACAGTAGTGATGGACCACCGCCAGGACAGTATTGATGGACCACCGCCAGGACTCTAGTGCTGGACCACCGACAGGACAATAGTGATGGACCTCCACCAGGACAGTAGTGATGGACCACCGCCAGGACAGTATTGATGGACCACCGCCAGGACAGTATTGATGGACCACCGCCAGGACTCTAGTGCTGGACCACCGCAAAGAGACTAGTGCTGGACCACCGACAGGACAATAGTGATGGACCACCACCAGGACAGTAGTGATGGACCTCCACCAGGACAGTAGTGATGGACCACCGCCAGGACAGTATTGATGGACCACCGCCAGGACAGTAGTGCTGGACCACCGCCAGTACAGTAGTGCTGGACCACCGCCAAGAGAGTAGTGATGGACCCCGGCCAGGACAGTAGTATTGGACCACCGCCAGGAGAGTAGTGATGGACGACCACCAGGAGATTAGTGCTGGACCACCACCAGGACAGTAGTGATGGACCACCACCAGGAGACTAGTGCTAGACCTCGCCAGGACAGTAGTGAAGGACCAACGCAGGAAGTAGTGATGGATAGCCACCACCAGGACAGTAGTGATGGACTACCGCCAGGACAGTAGTGATGGACTACACCAGGACAGTAGTGATGGACCACTGCCAGGACAGTAGTGATGGACCAACACTAGGACAGTAGTGCTGGACCACCACCAGGAAGTAGTGATGGACAACCACCAGGACAGTAATGATGGACCACTGCCAGGAGACTAGTGCTGGACAACGCCAGGACAGTAGTGATGGACCATTGCCAGGAAGTAGTGATGGATCACCACAGGACAGTAGTGATGGACCACCACCAGGAAGTAGTGATGGACCACCACCAGGACAGTAGTGCTGGACCACCACCAGGAAGTAGTGATGGACCACCACCAGGACAGTAGTGATGGACCACCACCAGGAAGTAGTGATGGACCACCACCGGAAGTGACAGTAGTGATGGACCACCACCAGGAAGTAGTGATGGACCACCACCAGGAGTAGTGATGGACCACCACCAGGCGAGTAGTGATGGACCACCGCCAGAAGAGTAGTGATGGACCACCACCAGGAAGTAGTGATGGACCACCACCAGGCGAGTAGTGATGGACCACCCAGAAGAGTATTGATGGACAACCACCAGGGCAGTATTGTGGACCACCGCTAGGACAGTAGTGCTGGACCACCGCCAGATGACTAGTTCTGGACCACCGCCAAGAGAGTAGTGATGGACCACCGCTTGGACAGTAGTGATGGTCCACCACCAGGCGAGTAGTGATGGACCACCGCCAGAACAGTAGTGATGGACCACCACCAGGAGAGTAGTGATGGACCACCACCAGGCGAGTAGTGATGGACCACCGCCAGAAGAGTAGTATTGGACCACCACCAGGAGAGTAGTGATGGACCACCACCAGGAGAGTAGTGATGGACCACCACCAGAAGAGTATTGATGGACAACCACCAGGGCAGTATTGTGGACCACCGCTAGGACAGTAGTGATGGACCACCACCAGGAGACTAGTGCTGGACTACCACCAGGACAGTAGTGCGGGACCACCACCAGGACACTATTGATGGACCACCGCCAGGACAATAGTGATGGACCTCCACCAGGACAGTAGTGATGGACCACCACCAGGACACTATTGATGGACCACCGCCAGGACAGTAGTGATGGACCTCCACCAGGACAGTAGTGATGGACCACCACTAGGACAGTAGTGATAGACCACCACCAGGACAGTAGTGATGGACCACCGCCAGGACAGTAGTGATGGACGACCGCCAGGAGAGTAGTGATGGACCACCAGGACAGTAGTGATGGACCACCACCATGACAGTAGTGCTAGACCACCACAGGACAGTATTGATGGACCACCGCCCGGAGATTAGTGTTGGACCACCGCCAGGAGACTTGTGCTGGACCACCGCCAAGAGGCTAGTGCTGGACCACCGCCAAGAGACTAGTGCTGGACCACCTCCAGTACACTAGTGCTGGACAACCAAAAGGACAGTAGTGCTGGACCACCGCATGGACAGTAGTGATGGACCATTGCCAGGACAGTATTGATGGACCACCACAAGGAAAGTAGTGATGGACCACCGCCAAGACAGTAGAGATGGACCACCACGAGGACAGAACTGATGGACCACTGCCAGAACAGTAGTGATAGACAACCACCAGAAGAGTAGTGCTGGACCACCACCAGGAGAGTAGTGATGGACCACCGCCAGGACACTAGTGCTGGATCACAACCAGGAAAGTAGTGCTGGACCACAACCAGGAAAGTAGTGCTGGACCACAACCAGGACAGTAGTGATGGACCACCTCCAGGAAAGTAGTGCTGGACCACCGCCAGGACAGTAGAGATGGACCACCACGAGGACAGAACTGATGGACCACCGCCAGAACAGTAGTGATAGACAACCACCAGAAGAGTAGTGCTGGACCACCACCAGGAGAGTAGTGATGGACCACCACCAGGAGAGTAGTGATGGACCACCACCAGAAGAGCTGGACCACCGATGGACCACCACCAGAAGAGCTGGACCACCGATGGACAACCACCAGGGCAGTATTGTGGACCACCGCTAGGACAGTAGTGCTGGATCACCGCCAGATGACTAGTTCTGGACCACCGCCAAGAGAGTAGTGATGGACCACCGTTTGGACAGTAGTGATGGTCCACCGCCAAGAGAGTAGTGATGGACCACCGTTTGGACAGTAGTGATGGTCCACCACCAGGCGAGTAGTGATGGACCACCGCCAGAAGAGTAGTGATGGACCACCACCAGGAGAGTAGTGATGGACCACCACCAGGCGAGTAGTGATGGACCACCGCCAGAAGAGTAGTGATGGACCACCACCAGGAGAGTAGTGATGGACCACCACCAGGAGAGTAGTGATGGACCACCACCAGAAGAGTATTGATGGACAACAACCAGGGCAGTATTGTGGACCACCGCTAGGACAGTAGTGATGGACCACCACCAGGAGACTAGTGCTGGACCACCGCCAGGACAGTTGTGATGGACTTCCAACAGGAGCGTAGTGAGGGACCACCGCCAGGACAGTAGTGATGGACCACCAGGACAGTAGTGCTGGACCATCACCAGAACAGTAGTGATGGACCACCACCAGGAAGTAGTGATGGACCACCACCAGAACAGTAGTGATGGACCACCACCAGGAAGTAGTGATGGACCACCACCAGGACAGTAGTAATGGACCACCACCAGGAAGTAGTGATGGACCACCACCAGGACAGTAGTGATGGACCACCACCAGGACAGTAGTGCTGGACCACCACCAGGACAGTAGTGATGGACCACCACCAGGAAGTAGTGATGGACCACCACCAGGACAGTAGTGATGGACCACCACCAGGACAGTAGTGATGGACTACCGCCAGGAAAGTAGTGATGGACCACCACCAGGACAGTAGTGATGGACCACCACCAGGACAGTAGTGATGGACCACCACCAGGACAGTAGTGATGGACTACCGCCAGGAGGGTAGTGATGGACTACCGCCAGGAGATTAGTGATGGACCACCACCAGGACAGTGGTGATGGACCACCACCAGGACAGTAGTGATGGACCACCACCAGGACAGTAGTGATGGACTACCGCCAGGACAGTATTGATGGACCACCGCCAGGACTCTAGTGCTGGACCACCGCCAGAAGACTAGTGCTGGACCACCGACAGGAAAATAGTGATGGACCACCACCAGGACAGTAGTGATGGACCTCCACCAGGACAGTAGTGATGGACCACCGCCAGGACAGTATTGATGGACCACCGCCAGGACTCTAGTGCTGGACCACCGACAGGACAATAGTGATGGACCTCCACCAGGACAGTAGTGATGGACCACCGCCAGGACAGTATTGATGGACCACCGCCAGGACAGTATTGATGGACCACCGCCAGGACTCTAGTGCTGGACCACCGCAAAGAGACTAGTGCTGGACCACCGACAGGACAATAGTGATGGACCACCACCAGGACAGTAGTGATGGACCTCCACCAGGACAGTAGTGATGGACCACCGCCAGGACAGTATTGATGGACCACCGCCAGGACAGTAGTGCTGGACCACCGCCAGGACAGTAGTGCTGGACCACCGCCAAGAGAGTAGTGATGGACCCCGGCCAGGACAGTAGTAATGGACCACCGCCAGGAGAGTAGTGATGGACGACCACCAGGAGATTAGTGCTGGACCACCGCCAGGACAGTAGTGATGGACCACCGCTAGGACAGTAGTGCTGGACCACCGCCAAATGACAGGTGCTGGACCACCGCCAGGACAGTAGTGATGGACAACCAAAAGGACAGTAGTGCTGGACCACCGCATGGACAGTAGTGATGGACCACCACCAGGACAGTATTGATGGACCACCACAAGGAAAGTAGTGATTGACCACCGCCAGGACAGTAGAGATGGACCACCACGAGGACAGAACTGATGGACCACTGCCAGAACAGTAGTGATAGACAACCACCAGAAGAGTAGTGCTGGACCACCACCAGGACAGGAGTGATGTACCACCGCCAGGACACTAGGGCTGGACCACAACCAGGAAAGTAGTGCTGGACCACAACCAGAAAAGTAGTGCTGGACCACAACCAGGACAGTTGTGCTGGACCACCTCCAGGAAAGTAGTGCTGGACCACCGCCAGGACAGTAGAGATGGACCTCCACGAGGACAGAACTGATGGACCACCGTTAGGACAGTAGTGATAGACAACCACCAGAAGAGTAGTGCTGGACCACCACCAGGACAGTAGTGATGGACCACCGCCAGGACACTAGTGCTGGACCACAACCAGGAAAGTAGTGCTGGACCACAACCAGGAAAGTAGTGCTGGACCACAACCAGGACAGTAGTGCTGGACCACCTCCAGGAGAGTAGTGCTGGACCACAGCCAGGACAGTAGAGATGGACCACCACGCGGACAGAACTGATGGACCACCGCCAAGACAGTAGTGATAGACCACCACGAGGACAGAACTGATGGACCACCGCCAGGACAGTAGAGATGGACCACAGCGAGGACAGAACTGATGGACCATCGCCAGAACAGTAGTGATAGACAACCACCAGAAGAGTAGTGCTGGACCACCACCAGGACAGTAGTGATGGACCACCGCCAGGACACTAGTGCTGGACCACAACCAGGAAAGTATTGCTGGACCACAACCAGGACAGTAGTGCTGGACCACCTCCAGGAGAGTAGTGATGGACCACCACCAGGAGAGTAGTGATGGACCACCACAAGGAGAGTAGTGATGGACCACCACCAGAAGAGTATTGATGGACAACCACCTGGGCAGTATTGTGGACCACCGCTAGGAGAGTAGTGCTGGACCACCGCCAGATGACTAGTTCTGGACCACCGCCAAGAGTAGTGATGGACCACCGCTTGGACAGTAGTGATGGTCCACCACCAGGCGAGTAGTGATGGACCACCGCCAGAACAGTAGTGCTGGACCACCACCAGGAGAGTAGTGATGGACCACCACCAGGAGAGTAGTGATGGACCACCACCAGGAGAGTAGTGATGGACCACCACCAGAAGAGTATTGATGGACAACCACCAGGGCAGTATTGTGGACCACCGCTAGGAGAGTAGTGCTGGACCACCGCCAGATGACTAGTTCTGGACCACCGCCAAGAGAGTAGTGATGGACCACCGCTTGGACAGTAGTGATGGTCCACCACCAGGCGAGTAGTGATGGACCACCGCCAGAACAGTAGTGATGGACCACCACCAGGAGAGTAGTGATGGACCACCACCTGGCGAGTAGTGATGGACCACCGCCAGAAGAGTAGTATTGGACCACCACCAGGAGAGTAGTGATGGACCACCACCAGGAGAGTGATGGACCACCACCAGAAGAGTATTGATGGACAACCACCAGGGCAGTATTGTGGACCACCGCTAGGACAGTAGTGATGGACCACCACCAGGAGACTAGTGCTGGACCACCACCAGGACAGTAGTGCGGGACCACCACCAGGACACTATTGATGGACCACCGCCAGGACAGTAGTGATGGACCTCCACCAGGACAGTAGTGATGGACCACCACCAGGACACTATTGATGGACCACCGCCAGGACAGTAGTGATGGACCTCCACCAGGACAGTAGTGATGGACCACCACTAGGACAGTAGTGATAGACCACCACCAAGACAGTAGTGATGGACCACCGCCAGGACAGTAGTGATGGACGACCGCCAGGAGAGTAGTGATGGACCACCACCAGGACAGTAGTGATGGACCACCACCATGACAGTAGTGCTAGACCACCACCAGGACAGTATTGATGGACCACCGCCCGGAGATTAGTGTTGGACCACCGCCAGGAGACTTGTGCTGGACCACCGCCAAGAGGCTAGTGCTGGACCACCGCCAAGAGACTAGTGCTGGACCACCTCCAGTACACTAGTGCTGGACAACCAAAAGGACAGTAGTGCTGGACCACCGCATGGACAGTAGTGATGGACCACCGCCAGGACAGTATTGATGGACCACCACAAGGAAAGTAGTGATGGACCACCGCCAGGACAGTAGAGATGGACCACCACGAGGACAGAACTGATGGACCACTGCCAGAACAGTGGTGATAGACAACCACCAGAAGAGTAGTGCTGGACCACCACCAGGACAGTAGTGATGGACCACCGCCAGGACACTAGTGCTGGATCACAACCAGGAAAGTAGTGCTGGACCACAACCAGGAAAGTAGTGCTGGACCACAACCAGGACAGTAGTGATGGACCACCTCCAGGAAAGTAGTGCTGGACCACCGCCAGGACAGTAGAGATGGACACCACGAGGACAGAACTGATGGACCACCGCCAGAACAGTAGTGATAGACAACCACCAGAAGAGTAGTGCTGGACCACCACCAGGAGAGTAGTGATGGACCACCACCAGGAGAGGTAGTGATGGACCACCACCAGAAGAGCTGGACCACCGATGGACCACCACCAGAAGAGCTGGACCACCGATGGACAACCACCAGGGCAGTATTGTGGAACCACCGCTAGGACAGTAGTGCTGGATCACCGCCAGATGACTATGTTCTGGACCACCGCCAAGAGAGTAGTGATGGACCACCGTTTGGACAGTAGTGATGGTCCACCGCCAAGAGAGTAGTGATGGACCACGTTTGGACGTAGTGATGGTCCACCACCAGGCGAGTAGTGATGAGCCACCGCCAGAAGAGTAGTGATGGACCACCACCAGGAGAGTAGTGATGGACCACCACCAGGCGAGTAGTGATGGACCACCGCCAGAAGAGTATTGATGGACCACCACCAGGAGAGTAGTGATGGACCACCACCAGGAGAGTAGTGATGGACCACCACCAGAAGAGTATTGATGGACAACCACCAGGGCAGTATTGTGGACCACCGCTAGGACAGTAGTGATGGAACCACCACCAGGAGACTAGTGCTGGACCACCGCCAGGACAGTTGTGATGGACTTCCAACAGGAGCGGAGTGAGGGACCACCGCCAGGACAGTAGTGATGGACCACACCAGGACAGTAGTGCTGGACCACCACCAGGACAGTAGTGATGGACCACCACCAGGAAGTAGTGATGGACCACCACCAGAACAGTAGTGATGGACCACCACCAGGAAGTAGTGATGGACCACCACCAGGACAGTAGTAATGGACCACCACCAGGAAGTAGTGATGGACCACCACCAGGACAGTAGTGATGGACCACCACCAGGACAGTAGTGCTGGACCACCACCAGGACAGTAGTGATGGACCACACCAGGAAGTAGTGATGGACCACCACCAGGACAGTAGTGATGGACCACCACCAGGAAGTAGTGATGGACCACCACCAGGACAGTAGTGATGGACCACCACCAGGACAGTAGTGATGGACCACCACCAGGACAGTAGTGAGGACTACCGCCAGGAAAGTAGTGATGGACCACCACCAGGACAGTAGTGATGGACCACCACCAGGGACAGTAGTGATGGACCACCACCAGGACAGTAGTGATGGACTACCGCCAGGAGGGTAGTGATGGACTACCGCCAGGAGATTAGTGATGGACCACCACCAGGACAGTGGTGATGGACCACCACCGGACAGTAGTGATGGACCACCACCAGGACAGTAGTGATGGACTACCGCCAGGACAGTATTGATGGACCACCGCCAGGACTCTAGTGCTGGACCACCGCCAGGAGACTAGTGCTGGACCACCGACAGGAAAATAGTGATGGACCACCACCAGGACAGTAGTGATGGACCTCCACCAGGACAGTAGTGATGGACCACCGCCAGGACAGTATTGATGGACCACCGCCAGGACTCTAGTGCTGGACCACCGACAGGACAATAGTGGATGGACCTCCACCAGGACAGTAGTGATGGACCACCGCCAGGACAGTATTGATGGACCACCGCCAGGACAGTATTGATGGACCACCGCCAGGACTCTAGTGCTGGACCAACGCAAAGAGAACTAGTGCTGGACCACCGACAGGACAATAGTGATGGACCACCACCAGGACAGTAGTGATGGACCTCCACCAGGACAGTAGTGATGTACCACCGCCAGGACAGTATTGATGGACCACCGCCAGGACAGTAGTGCTGGACCACCGCCAGGACAGTAGTGCTGGACCACCGCCAAGAGAGTAGTGATGGACCCCGGCCAGGACAGTAGTAATGGACCACCGCCAGGAGAGTAGTGATGGACGACCACCAGGAGATTAGTGCTGGACCACCGCCAGGACAGTAGTGATGGACCACCGCTAGGACAGTAGTGCTGGACCACCGCCAAATGACAGGTGCTGGACCACCGCCAGGACAGTAGTGATGGACAACCAAAAGGACAGTAGTGCTGGACCACCGCATGGACAGTAGTGATGGGACCACCACCAGGACAGTATTGATGGACCACCAAAGGAAAAGTAGTGATTGACCACCGCCAGGACAGTAGAGATGGACCACCACGAGGACAGAACTGATGGACCACTGCCAGAACAGTAGTGATAGACAACCACCAG
Organism: Procambarus clarkii; assembly: GCF_040958095.1. Classification (NCBI taxonomy): domain Eukaryota; kingdom Metazoa; phylum Arthropoda; class Malacostraca; order Decapoda; family Cambaridae; genus Procambarus; species Procambarus clarkii. Next base: position 9,913,120 of record NC_091230.1, on the reverse strand, counting down.
AAGAGTAGTGCTGGACCACCACCAGGACAGGAGTGATGTACCACCGCCAGGACACTAGGGCTGGACCACAACCAGGAAAGTAGTGCTGGACCACAACCAGAAAAGTAGTGCTGGACCACAACCAGGACAGTTGTGCTGGACCACCTCCAGGAAAGTAGTGCTGGACCACCGTCAGGACAGTAGAGATGGACCACCACGAGGACAGAACTGATGGACCACCGTTAGGACAGTAGTGATAGACAACCACCAGAAGAGTAGTGCTGGACCACCACCAGGACAGTAGTGATGGACCACCGCCAGGACACTAGTGCTGGACCACAACCAGGAAAGTAGTGCTGGACCACAACCAGGAAAGTAGTGCTGGACCACAACCAGGACAGTAGTGCTGGACCACCTCCAGGAGAGTAGTGCTGGACCACAGCCAGGACAGTAGAGATGGACCACCACGCGGACAGAACTGATGGACCACCGCCAAGACAGTAGTGATAGACCACCACGAGGACAGAACTGATGGACCACCGCCAGGACAGTAGAGATGGACCACAGCGAGGACAGAACTGATGGACCACCGCCAGAACAGTAGTGATAGACAACCACCAGAAGAGTAGTGCTGGACCACCACCAGGACAGTAGTGATGGACCACCGCCAGGACACTAGTGCTGGACCACAACCAGGAAAGTATTGCTGGACCACAACCAGGACAGTAGTGCTGGACCACCTCCAGGAGAGTAGTGCTGGACCACCGCCAGGACAGTAGAGATGGACCACCACGAGGACAGAACTGATGGACCACCGCCAGGACAGTAGTGATAGACCACCACGAGGACAGAACTGATGGACCACCGCCAGGACAGTAGAGATGGACCCCCACGAGGACAGAACTGATGGACCACCGCCAGGACAGTATTGATGGACCACCACGAGGACAGAACTGATGGACCACCGCCAGGACAGTAGAGATGGACCACCACCAGGACAGTAGTGATGGACCACCGCCAGGACAGTAGAGATGGACCACCACGAGGACAGAACTGATGGACCATCGCCAGGACACTAGTGCTGGACCACAAACAGGAAAGTAGTGCTGGACCACCGCCAGGACAGTAGTGATGGACCACCGCCAGGACACTAGTGCTGGACACAACCAGGAAAGTAGTGCTGGACCACAACCAGGACAGTAGTGCTGGACCACCTCCAGGAAAGTAGTGCTGGGCCACCGCCAGGACAGTAGAGATGGACCACCACGAGGACAGACGTGATGGACCACCGCTAGAACAGTAGTGATAGACAACCACCAGAAGAGTAGTGCTGGACCACCACCAGGACAGTAGTGATGGACCACCGCCAGGACACTAGTGCTGGACCACAACCAGGAAAGTAGTGCTGGACCACAACCAGGAAAGTATTGCTGGACCACAACCAGGACAGTAGTGCTGGACCACCTCCAGGAGAGTAGTGCTGGACCACCGCCAGGACAGTAGAGATGGACCACCACGAGGACAGAACTGATGGACCACCGCCAGGACAGTAGTGATAGACCACCACGAGGACAGAACTGATGGACCACCGCCAGGACAGTAGAGATGGACCACCACGAGGACAGAACTGATGGACCACCGCCAGGACAGTATTGATGGACCACCACGAACACAGAACTGATGGACCACCGCCAGGACAGTAGAGATGGACCACCACCAGGACAGTAGTGATAGACCACCGCCAGGACAGTAGAGATGCACCACCACGAGGACAGAACTGATGGACCACCGCCAGGACACTAGTGCTGGACCACAACCAGGAAAGTAGTGCTGGACCACCGCCAGGACAGTAGTGATGGACCACCACCAGGACAGTAGAGATGGACCACCACGAGCACAGAACTGATGGACCTCCGCCAGGACACTAGTGCTGGACCACAACCAGGAAAGTTGTGCTGGACCACCGCCAGGACAGTAGTGCTGGATCACCACCAAGACAGTAGTGATGAACGACCGCCAGGAGGACTACTGCTGGACCTCCGCCAGGACAGTAGTGCTGGGACCAAAGCCAGGACAGTAGTGCTGGACCACCACCAGGAGACTAGTGCTGGAACACCGCCAGGAGACTAGTGCTGGACCACTACCAGGAGACTAGTGATGGACCACCACCAGGACAGTAGTGCTGGAACACCGCCAGGAGACTAGTGCTGGACCACCGCCAGGACAGTAGTGCTGGACCACTACCAGGAGAGTAGTGCTGGACCACCACCAGGACAGTAGTGATGGACCAATGCCAGGAGAGTAGTGATGGACCACTACCAGGACAGTAGTGATGGACCACTGCCAGGAAGTAGTGATGGATCACCACCAGGACAGTTGTCGGAAATCCGACACCATTTAATATATCATACAGACAGATAATAATTTCTGCTGTATTACCAACAAGTTACCCATAGAAAACGTAACTTGTAGTGGAATTACCGTCTATAGAAAACGGGATATCATCACCACATACTATTATAATTCACCACCTATTATGGTGGGAATTATTCTTAAATACATTAGTCTTTGGACTTTACCATCATAAAACATCTCATATAAATTAACTTAATTATTAATATTAAAGTAGAGTAAATGTGACCCTTCTATCACCTTTGGAAATCTGGACAATGTAAGCCAGGCGTCAGTGGGGAAGGAGGACAGCCATTGTTGTGTCACCTCCGAGACGTGTGGAGCAAATTTAGCTCCTATCATATCTGGACAATGTCGGCCAGTAACGTCAATAGTATGGAGTGTTAAACAGCCATTGTTGTGTCACCTCCGAGACGTGTGGAGCAAATTTAGCTCCTATCATATCTGGACAATGTCGGCCAGTAACGTCAATAGTATGGAGTGTTAAACAGCCATTGTTTATATTGAGACCAGAGGCTCACACGGGAGCAAATTCGGCTCCTGTTAATTTTACTTGGACGTAGTGTTATGGAAACCAAAGGTACCATCTCCAACACGATGTCTACAATTCAAGTTAAGTGTTCTTTCCGAAGCCCGTTTATCTTTCATTTATGGCCATTAATGTCATTATATAGGGTGAACCGGTTAGAGCACGTGGAAGCCTCAAACTAAAGGAAATTAAGCCAGGTCTTCATGTTCCATGTACAGTTTTCTCTGAAATACTTGTCATATATAGGAATCTGGCTTCACAGCTAGCGCACTTTTGACAGGTCAAGACGAGGAAGCAAGATTTGTGCACCAGTTACTGGGTGATATGGAAGCTACCTCAAAGAGGATAATTTGGTGTCTACACCCTAGTTATACCTGGTGGACTAACCTGCTGTACTACCAGATAAGGAACCTCTTCAATGTGATTGGCTGCATATATATAAATATAACCCCCCTAATGTGTAGAGGATCGATTTGTGAGATTATGAGATTATTGCAGAAATACAGTCCACTTATCATTATACAAATTGCTATCGAAGTATATAAATTAACGTAAATATAAATTCATATAAATTAAATAAATATAAATCTCACAGGTCGGTTCCCACATTATTTGGACCTTCGGAACCGGAATATTCGGTCCTTTGAACCCACATTATTTGGTCATCTTAGTACCGGATGAACCAGTTAACCAGTGGATTCATTAAATATACTAGTGCAGTGTTATTTAAACAAGGCCAGCCAGTCAAAGACAGCGGCGAAGCCTCGTGGGAGCTCAGGAGCCTCCCTCAGTTCAGTTCAGCCTCATCAGCGGTTTCATACACACCCACAGACATTTGGTGGCGTGTTATTCTGTGAAATGACAGCGCTAATATAGAAGCCAGCCAAATTAGTGGCTGGGGGTCTTCGTGAGATTGTTCACGGATTTCGTGGTGTTACATTTCGCGAGAGATTATCCACGAATTTTTGTGGACTTTATTTCGCGAGGTCACTAATAATATTTAATACTTCTAGATAATATTAGAAGTTTCATAGAGGTAATTAAGAGGCTATTATCAATAATTGTGTATATTATTTCTCCAAAATAGAGAATTATTTAATATAAATTGCACTAGTGTTCACAGTATAATATTTACTAATTGCCAACCCACAACAGGGTAGGATAAAACCACTGACTAGTTGAACTATTATCGTTCATCCTAGTCCCATTATTACCATAGTCAGTTGTACTATATTGATTAACCTAACACCATTAATGAATGGTCCAGACCCTATTTTGGGTGTAATTTTTATCAACTCGAGTTGAGTTGTATATATAATAATTTACTTATGATCATTACACCTTTGAGTGATTAATTAGTGTCTCTACCATCCTAGGGTGATATAGAAGAGCTAACCTAAAGGTACTTCCAGTGACACTGGTTTATCACTCAAATCATTAGTGTGGATGATTGTATATATATAATGTGTATTAATTTTAAGTGCTAACCTCTAGTAGAGGTAGGATTACAGCCTAGTGAGTTCAGAATTTACCCTAGACTGCCATCAGTGCTTGTTCAGTATTATGAGCAGCCCAAGTACAAGTCCCACAAGGCTTCACCAACTAGCCAGTATGGATAATGCAGGGAGAATGAAAAGAACCCTTGCAGGTCTTAAAGGCCACTTAACAAGACAGATCAAGAAATGTGAAGATTTGTCACAACAATCAACAGTTGATTATGCTGACCTGGAAAGCTATTATCAAGCAGCTGCAGGTAAATTTGAGCAAATCAAATGCCAAATGGCTGTCCTTGTAGGGACAGACTATTGTCATCGATTCATCGGTAGCCCTACTAAATATCAGGGTATAACCATGTTAAACTCTGCAGGAGGTAAATTACTCTCAGGCCCAGTATCAAGCCTGAGGAGACCTATGCCTGCAGATAAACAATACCAATAGAAATCTAAATTTGTCAGCTGATTATATTTCTCCAGTAGCATTATACTAAGGAGATTACAGCTGACTATACCAACAGAGGTTGATGTTAGTATCATCATTTAAAGCTGAAGATGAGTTCATGAGGCCTCAGTGGCAAATCAGTGAACAGTAGCCTAAAACAGCTACAAGTCACTGCGACCAATGTCACTGAACCCACTGCAGTCTCAGAACCATACTTTACTTTAATGATGAGCTATTCAATCTTCTGAATCAATTAACTAAATTAAACCCCAATAAATCTGATGACTGATTTGATACATTTATTATTTAATCAAGATGTATTCCATGGGCCTCAGTGTTTATATATCAGTGACCAGTTACCTGAAGAAACTTCAAGTTATATCTAATGTCACTGATCTCACTGCAGTCCCTGAATCATACTTGACTGTAGTACTTGATCACATTCAGTCTTCTGGGTTAAATAATATGTAATAAGGCTTGAATATTAGCCTTTCAAGAGTTGACAGGGAAATGAAATCGCATTAGACTTCTAACCCCTGCAACTCTAGTACGGGACATCCGTCCTGTACGAACAGACACATAAATGTGTGATTACTAACTACTAACATCAAATTAATCTAATAATTCGAAGGAGGAGTATCGGTGTTCGTCTGTTCTAATTAGGACTTCGACCCGTGAGCAGCCCCTGGGGAATTATGTCGGAAAATCCGACACCATTTAATATATCATACAGACAGATAATAATTTCTGCTGTATTACCAACAAGTTACCCATAGAAAACGTAACTTGTAGTGGAATTACCGTCTATAGAAAACGGGATATCATCACCACATACTATTATAATTCACCACCTATTATGGTGGGAATTATTCTTAAATACATTAGTCTTTGGACTTTACCATCATAAAACATCTCATATAAATTAACTTAATTATTAATATTAAAGTAGAGTAAATGTGACCCTTCTATCACCTTTGGAAATCTGGACAATGTAAGCCAGGCGTCAGTGGGGAAGGAGGACAGCCATTGTTGTGTCACCTCCGAGACGTGTGGAGCAAATTTAGCTCCTATCATATCTGGACAATGTCGGCCAGTAACGTCAATAGTATGGAGTGTTAAACAGCCATTGTTGTGTCACCTCCGAGACGTGTGGAGCAAATTTAGCTCCTATCATATCTGGACAATGTCGGCCAGTAACGTCAATAGTATGGAGTGTTAAACAGCCATTGTTTATATTGAGACCAGAGGCTCACACGGGAGCAAATTCGGCTCCTGTTAATTTTACTTGGACGTAGTGTTATGGAAACCAAAGGTACCATCTCCAACACGATGTCTACAATTCAAGTTAAGTGTTCTTTCCGAAACCCATGTATCTTTCATTTATGGCCATTAATGTCATTATATAGGGTGACCCGGTTAGAGCACGTGGAAGCCTCAAACTAAAGGTAATTAAGCCAGGTCTTCATGTTCCATGTACAGTTTTCTCTGAAATACTTGTCATATATAGGAATCTGGCTTCACAGCTAGCGCACTTTTGACAGGTCAAGACGAGGAAGCAAGATTTGTGCACCAGTTACTGGGTGATATGGAAGCTACCTCAAAGAGGATAATTTGGTGTCTACACCCTAGTTATACCTGGTGGACTAACCTGCTGTACTACCAGATAAGGAACCTCTTCAATGTGATTGGCTGCATATATATAAATATAACCCCCCTAATGTGTAGAGGATCGATTTGTGAGATTATGAGATTATTGCAGAAATACAGTCCACTTATCATTATACAAATTGCTATCGAAGTATATAAATTAACGTAAATATAAATTCATATAAATTAAATAAATATAAATCTCACAGGTCGGTTCCCACAACAGTAGTGATGGACCACCACCAGGACAGTAGTGATGGACCACCGCCAGGTGACTAGTGCTGGACAACGGCTAGGACAGTAGTGATGGACCACCGCCAGGAAAGTAATGATGGACCACCGCCAGGAGACTAGTGCTGGACAACCGCCAGGAGACTAGTTCTGGACCACCGCAAAGAGACTAGTGCTGGACCACCACCAGGTCAGTAGTGATGGACCACCACCAGGACAGTAGTGATGGACCACCGCCAGGTCAGTAGTGATGGACCACCGCCAAGACAGTAGTGATGGACCACCACCAGGAGAGTAGTGATGGACCACCACCAGGACAGTAGTGCTGGACCACCACCAGGACAGTAGTGATGGACCACCACCAGGACAGTAGTGCTGGACCACCACCAGGAGACTAGTGCTGGACCTCCGCCAGGACAGTAGTGAAGGACCAACGCCAGGAGAGTAGTGCTGGACCACCACCAGGACAGTAGTGATGGACCACCACCAGGACAGTATTGGTGGACCACCACCAGGAATTAGTGATGGACCACCACCAGGACAGTAGTGATGGACTACCGCCAGGAGGGTAGTGATGGACCACCACCAGGACAGTAGTGATGGACTACCGCCAGGACAGTAGTGATGGACCACCACCAGGACAGTAGTGATGGACCACCACCAGGACAGTAGTGATGGACTACCGCCAGGACAGTATTGATTTACCACCGCCAGGACTCTAGTGCTGGACCACCGCCAGGAGACTTGTGTTGGACCACCGCAAAGAGACTAGTGCTGGACCACCGACAGGACAATAGTGATGGACCACCACCAGGACAGTAGTGATGGACCTCCACCAGGACAGTAGTGATGGACCACCACCAGGACAGTATTGATGGACCACCGCCAGGAGAGTAGTGCTGGACCACCGCCAGGACAGTAATGATGGACCACCACCATGACAGTAGTGATGGACCACCGCCAGGACAGCAGTGATGGACCCCGGCCAGGATAGTAGTCATGGACCACCGCCAGGAGAGTAGTGATGGACCTCCGCCAGGAGAGTAGTGCTGGACCACCGCCAGGAGAGTAGTGCTGGACCACCGCCAGGATAGTAGTGATGGACCACCGCTAGGACAGTAGTGATGGACTACCACCACCAGGACAGTAGTGATGGACCACCACCAGGACAGAAGTGATGGACCACCACCAGGACAGTAGTGATGGACCACCGGAAGGACAGTAGTTCTGGACCACCACCAGGACAGTAGTGCTGGACCACCACCAGGACAGTAGTGCTGGACCACCGCCAGGACAGTAGTGCTGGACCACCACCAGGACAGTAGTGATGGACCACCACCAGGACAGTAGTGCTGGATCACCGCCAAGAGACTAGTGCTGGACCACCACCATGACAGTAGTGATTGACCACCGCCAGGAGAGTAGTGATGGACCACCGCCAGGAGATTAGTGCTGGACCACCGCCAGGAGACTAGTGCTGGACCACCGCCAGGAGACTAGTGCTGGACCACCGCCAGGAGACTTGTGCTGGACCACCACCAGGACAGTAGTGCTGGACCACCACCAGGACACTATTGATGGACCACCGCCAGGACAGTAGTGATGGACCTCCACCAGGACAGTAGTGATGGACTACCACCAGGACAGTAGTGATGGACCACCACCAGGACAGTAGTGATGGACCACCGCCAGGACAGTAGTGACGGACGACCGCCAGGACAGTAGTGATGGACCACCACCAGGAGAGTAGTGATGGACCACCACCAGGACAGTAGTGATGGACCACCGCCAGGACAGTAGTGACGGACGACCGCCAGGACAGTAGTGATGGACCACCACCAGGAGAGTAGTGATGGACCACCACCAGGACAGTAGTAATGGACCACCACCAGGACAGTAGGGATGGACCACCGCCAGGACAGTAGTGCTGGACCACCGCCAGGAGACTAGTGCTGGACCACCGCCAGATGACTAGTGCTGGACCACCGCCAGGACAGTAGTGATGGACCACCGCTAGGACAGTAGTAATGGACCACCGTTAGGAGAGTTGTGCTGGACCACCACCAGGACAGTAGTGCTGGACCACCACCAGGACAGTATTGATGGACCACCACCAGGAAAGTAATGCTGGTCCACCGACACACAGTAGTGCTGGACCACCGCCACTCAGTAGTGATGGACTACCACCAGGAGAGTTGTGATGGACCCACACCAGGAAACTAGTGATGGACCACCGCCAGAAGACTAGTGCTGGACTTCCGCGAGGAGACAAGTGCTGGTCCACCGCTAGGAGACTAGTGCTGGACCACCGCCAGGAGACTAGTGCTGGACCACCGCCATTAGACTAGTGCTGGACCACCGCCAGGAGACTAGTGCTGGACCACCGCCAGGAGACTTGTGCTGGACCACCGCCAGGAGACTAGTGCTGGACCACCACCAAGACAATAGTGCTGGACCACCACTAGGACAGTAGTGAAGGACCACCGTAAGGACAGTAGTGATGGACCACTACCCGGACAGTAGTGTTGGACCACCACCAAGCCAGTAGTGCTGGACCACCACCAGGACAGTAGTGTTGGACCACCGCCAGGAGACTAGTGCTGGACCACCGCCAGGACAGTAAAGATGGACCACCACCAGGACAGTTGTGATGGACCACCACCAGGACAGTAGTTCTGGACCACCACCAGGACAGTTTTGATGGACCACCACCAGGACAGTATTGATGGACCACCGCCAGGAGACTAGTGCTGGACCACCGCAAGGAGACTAGTGCAGGACCACCGCCAAGAGACTAGTGCTGGACCACCGCCAGGACAGTAAAGATGGACCACCGCTAGGACAGTATTGCTGGACAACTGCCAAGTCAGTAGTGATGGACCACCGACAGGACAGGAGTGATGGACCACCACCAATATAGTAGTGATGGACCACCGCTTGGACAGTAGTGATGGTCCACGACTAGAACAGTAGTGATGGACAACCACCAGGACAGTAGTGCTGGACCACCACCAGGGCAGTTTTGTGGACCACCGCCAGGACAGTAGTGCTGGACCACCACCAGGGCAGTTTTGTGGACCACCGCCAGGACAGTAGTGCTGGACCACCACCCAGACAGTAGTGCTGGACCACCACCATGACAGTAGTGATGGACCACCGCCAGGAGACTAGTGCTGGACCACCACCAGGGCAGTATTGTGGACCACCGCTAGGACAGTAGTGCTGGACCACCGCCAGGAGACTAGTGCTGGACCACCACCAGGGCAGTATTATGGACCACCGCTAGGACAGTAGTGCTGGACCACCGCCAAGAGAGTAGTGTTGGACCACCACCAGAAGAGTAGTGATGGATAACCACCAGGACAGTAGTGATGGACCACCACCAGGAGAGTAGTGATGGACCACCGCCAGAAGAGTAGTGATGGACCACCACCAGGAGTTTAGTGATGGACCACCACCAGGACAGTAGTGATGGACCACCACCAGGAGAGTAGTGATGGACCACCACCAGGACAGTAGTGCTGGACCACCGCCAGGAGACTAGTGCTGGACCACCACCAGGGCAGTATTGTGGACCACCGCTAGGACAGTAGTGCTGGACCACCGCCAAGAGAGTAGTGATGGACCACCGCCAGAAGAGTAGTGATGGACCACCGCCAGATGACTAGTGCTGGACCACCGCCAAGAGAGTAGTGATGGACCACCACCAGGAGAGTAGTGATGGACCACCACCAGAAGAGTAGAGATGGATAACCACCAGGAGAGTAGTGATGGACCACCGCCAGAAGAGTAGTGATGGACCACCGCTAGGAGAGTAGTGATGGACAATAATATTGGTCCATTTTCATAAACGTAATATTGGACTTTGGGCTACGTGTATCAACAAGAGCACCTGCCCCCATTCATGGTACCTCGAACTATCATACGGGATATGCTGATGGCCTACACCACTGAAGCTCCTTGCCTGTACCCAGAGGGTAATCTATACTTGCAGGTTGGTGTGGCAATGTGGGCCCATTGTGGCTCTTGTTCGCCCAGGTATTCATGTGTCATGTTGAGTCGTCTGGCATGCAGAGGGGAGGGCTGAATCCTATTATTTGCTATAGATACGTCGACGACATTTTCGAATGTTTTGACACATACAACACATGCGAGTGCTTGAATGCTTATTGGCATGTAAGATGCAGTGTAAGGTGAGAGATTGATTTCTTCCTTTGTTGGGGATTACTTATGTAGATATTTCTGGTGTTTCAGACCCAAGCTGAGTTTCATATACTTTTAGGGCTGTGGGTATAGAATTGTTGTAGCAGGATTTTAGGTTCATATAGTGAGGGAGAAGTAAGTGGTAAGTCAAGAGTTGAGCAGCCACTTGATATGGACAGTTGGTGAAGCGGGGATGTGATATTGGAATGCTACGGGGTTGTAGCAGGTTAGTGTTATATGATAATGTTCAATTTTTTGTCATGTATTGTGTATGTTTTCTTTGCACATTAAATGTATATTTTAGCTGGCTTTTGTTCTTGTCCTGGTGAGGATTTCCAAAGAGCCGGAGAGAGAGAGAGAGAGAGAAGGTCATGCCTGGGAACAAGGTGACAAAAGATACTAATTCACGAAGAGAATTATTAGGAGAAAGCGTACTAATTCACGAAGAGAATTATTAGGAGAAAGCGTATCAATTCACGAAGAGAATTATTAGGAGAAAGCGTACTAATTCACGAAGAGAATTATTAGGAGAAAGCGTACTAATTCACGAAGAGAATTATTAGGAGAAAGCGTACTAATTCACGAAAGGAGGATTTAGGAGATCATTCCAAACAAAGAGAGAGTGGGGAGTCACGGCTGCTCGAGTAGAGTGTGTACACAAGACATCGAGGCCAGTTTTGGAGACGAACCACTAAATATGTGATGCTGAAAACCTCTTCAAGATCAAGAGGTATACAGGGTGACCTACTGGGTAAATTACAAGCACTCCAGTGACCATTGTCGGTTGACCGATGGTAGAGGGAGTGTGGCTGCCGAGGTCGGTTGTTTGTTCTGGACCACCACCAGGACAGTAGTGGTCTATCACTAGTGTAGAGTAGTGAGAGATGGACCACCACCAGGACAGTAGTGATAGACCACCACCAGGAGAGTAGTGATGGACCACCACCAGGAGAGTAGTGATGGACCACCACCAGGAGAGTAGTGATGGACCACCACCTGGATAGTAGTGAAGGACCAGCACCAGGACAGTAGTGATGGACCACCACCAGGACAGTAGTGATGGACCACCACAAGGACACTAGTGAAGGATCACCGCCAGAACAGTACTGCTGGACCACCGCCAGGAGAGTAGTGCTGGACCACCTCCAGGAAAGTAGTGCTGGACCACCGCCAAGACAATAGTGCTGGACCACCACCAGGACAGTAGTGAAGGACCACCGCCAGGACAGTAGTGATGGACCACTACCAGGACAGTAGTGTTGGACCACCACCATGTCAGTAGTGCTGGACCACCACCAGGACAGTAGTGTCGGACCACCGCTAGGAGACTAGTGCTGGACCACCGCCAGGAGACTAGTGCTGGACCACCGCGAGGGGACTAGTGCTGGACCACCACCAGAAGACTAGTGCTGGACCACCACCAGGAAAGTAGTGATGGACCACCACCAGGACAGTAGTGATGGACAATAATATTGGTCCATTTTCATAAACGTAATATTGTACTTTGGGCTACGTGTATCAACAAGAGCACCTGCCCCCATTCATGGTACCTCGAACTATCATACGGGATATGCTGATGGCCTACACCACTGAAGCTCCTTGCCTGTACCCAGAGGGTAATCTATACTTGCAGGTTGGTGTGGCAATGTGGGCCCATTGTGGCTCTTGTTCGCCCAGGTATTCATGTGTCATGTTGAGTCGTCTGGCATGCAGAGGGGAGGGCTGAATCCTATTATTTGCTATAGATACGTCGACGACATTTTCGAATGTGTTGACACATACAACACATTAGAGAGGTTTCGTGGCAGGTTTCAGGAATTCTCAGGCTTGAGGTTCACTGTTGAGAAAGGTGAAGGAGGCAGGATCCCATTCCTTGATTTTCTTGTTAACGGTAATTCGGTATGATTTTCCATGCACTTTACATTTCATTTGATCTTAGCCATAAGGCCGAGAAGCGATATTATAATTTACTTTGCAAAACATTTTCCATGCTTTGCAAATATTTATATTCGCTTGAGGTGAGGTGGTACAGGACGTGATTGAGGTGAACAAATGGATGAATAACATAATGAATATTATTAGGCTATTAAATGACTATGTTCTTGCTTCTACGGTCTCTGTGTTGGTTCGGGGTCTTGAAATGGGTAGAATATAATTATGTATTAATTGTTGTTGATTGCTGGTCTTGACTTTTTGATGTGTTGAGCCTCGCTGATATCCAGTTTAATGTCATATTGCGAGAGCAGGTTTTCTCTAATTCACATTAAACCATAAATTAATTAATTGGGGTCATTAAACCCAACAGCATTGTGACTTATTAATTTTCTTTGGGAGATTTTTCCACCCTACGCAAATATCTTCTACCATCTTGAGGGTGAAGAAACACTAGATAACTTAATCTTTCCATTTTTATTGTTCGACGTTTCATCAGCAATGTGACATCTTCAGGAGTACACTGTTGAACTGACACAGCTATACTGAGCGTAGAAGATAGATTGATTGATAAAGATTAGGCCAACCAAGAGGTGGCAGGGGCATGAATAGCCTGTAAAGTGTAGAAGGATGTTGTGTTGTTTAAGGTTCAACTACTGGGAACAAAAAGTTCCAAGTAGCACGGGCTATGGTGAGCCCGTAGGGGACTTACCTGGCACAGGAGCGGGGCTGGAACTTCCGTAGAAGGAGAAATCTACACATTTGTAACTGTGGGTACACCTCACTATACGATTCACCTAACCCCCTTTAATTGTAAGGGGCGCCTAAGGATAGGATGAGGTGATGGCTGCCTGACTCCCGCTTCTAGTTGTCTACAGCTCTTCCATCTTCCCTCTGTTCGATGGAGGACTATCGAACAGCTGTATGCTTGAGATCATAGTCATTTGGATGTTGATTACTGGTGTCAACTCTCGAATGAACACAGTCTCAAGCGTTACGAAGCCTCGTACGATCGTCGGTGCGTGTAATTATTGTCGTATCTTTCACTATATCTTGGGGATTCAGTATGGTGTTGAGAATGAGGTTGCTTAATACATCCTTCTTGAAAATGAAGTTTCAAACGTCTAACTATTGTATTCATGGTATATCCAATGTAGAATATATTTCAGAGATCAGTCTCCAGAGCTGCACTTGTATTGATTCACTACATTAGTACACCTCAGTTGGTCTGAGAAGGCAGAGATGTTATTTCTCATAATGAGGGAAGATTTACGAAAGTTATAATAAATGACAGGACGATTCCTTGCGTTTTCATTGCAAGGCTTACAATTCCTGGCAGTTATGTCTCGAATCACCTTCCCATCCTTCGTGCATGGCTGAGTAACTGTATTTCTGTATTTCTATCCTCAGGCGCCTGAGGATAATCAGGCGCCTGGGGCCTGATTATCCTTAGTCAGATGGTGGCCTAGTTTCTTACTTACGATTTCGTCGAACTCTGCATTGCTACACAACCCGTCCTCTTAAAAATAACGTCGCTTTTCGTTCATATGCGCGCTATGGCCAAAAGTGGACGTAATTTGAAATGAAATCAACTCACAAAAGTGGCGTACTGTCCCGTTTTTTGTTTGAGTCGTCCGGCTTACTCGGTAAGGTTAGAAGAGGAAACTTTCAATTAACGTTTTTCATAACGTTTCGAAACTTTATGAGAATTTCCTCCCACGTAACCTATCAGAGAAGCATTAACTTACTGTTGTTGAAAAAAAAAATCCCAAATTTATTTTAATTTTTGTTTTCATTTTCAAATTACGTCCACTTTCGAACATACTGGCAAACGGCCAAAAACGACGTTACTTTTAAGGGGACAGGTTGCAACAATCGTTGTTCAAGTTCCTGGTGCAAGAACAATGGTTGTATGAAACGTTGTATGATCAGCAAGATGATGATATGGCGCTGGTTTATAAGCACAAAGTAAAATACACTTATATACCACAATAGAGGGTATAAACGGTGGACCCGGGTCGCTCTCCCCATCTCATACTTCCTCACAACCCTTTTTTTATCTCTCCCCGAACCCCCCCTCCCCCACCTTTCTCCCCACATCCTTCATTCCTCCCTATATTTTCCCTGCCCCTATTTCCCCTACTCACCTCACCTACTGTCATGCCAACATCGACTGCGTGGCACCTCATCCTATTTGACCTTTGGGTTGTTATTGTCTAGGAAGGAATTTTTCTGACAGTTCCTTTAAAATATCTTTTAGATTTTGGGAAAGGTCAAACATGGATCACCAGCCAGTTGTTAGATGCCTGGATACTTTACTTTCCCGCAAGTGTTAAATGTTGTTGTTGTTATTCTGGTTTGAAACTTAACTGAGATCTGTAAGTTTAATTGTCCTAGAATCAGAAAACCAAGTATTTGTTTTATTAGTGAGTTCCTGAGGATCACTTTGAGAGTGAGGACTGTTTATTGGTTTATATCTATAGGATATAAGACCCGTGGCAGTCATTACCATCTAATATCAGAAAAGTTCACAAGCCTTCAGAATAATTAAATATTGGCTTGCAAGCAATTCTTTACGTGAAATGTTTCATGTTTCGCCGTTGGAACTACTGTAATAAACACAACGAAACCTTTCTGTGAAAAATATATATTTTGTCAGGAAAATACGTTCGTTTCTGTGGCAACGTGTACCAATAGTGCTGACAGCGAGCGATATTAACAGTTATGAGATATGTCAAGCTTCCCCGTCTCCTTGGCAACCGAGACTTTGCGTCGTGCAAAGTGAACATAACAACAGCTTATCACACTTGGTTACATAATTTTTGTTGATCTGTCGGTAATTGTAGTTATAACTACCGTGTACCAGGAGGTGGTCAGCATGCAACATAGATAAAAACCAATATATATATTTTATATATATAAAGAATATGGGTTTATATATAATACTTAACATACACCAAGAGATCAGTGTTAATATACAGTATCTACTATACACCGTCGGCCCTGAATGTTGCAGGTTGACCACCTGTAGACCCGCTCCCTCGGCCCTGAATGTTGCAGGTTGACCACCTGTAGACCCGCTCCCTCGGCCCTGAATGTTGCAGGTTGACCACCTGTAGGCCCACATCCTCGGCCCTGAATGTTGCAGGTTGACCACCTGTAGGGACAAGGAGCGTGCACCTCGACAAGGTAGGTGGGATGCTCAGGCTGAGACGCCAAGCATGAGCCTCGACAGGGTAGGTGGGATGCTCAGGCTGGGACACGGACCATGAGCCTCGACTGGGTAGGTGGGATGCTCAGGCTGGGACACAGACCATGGGTCTCGACAGGGTAGGTGGGATGCTCAGGCTGGGAGACGTCTGGTTAATGGTGCCAAATCTTGAGGAGCAGTGATCATTGAGTCCAAGGCTTCACTCCCTCACTGGAACCAGTAGTGCACCAATACTCTTGGTCTTCCCTTGCTTTGATGTAATAATATATTCCATGTGTGTCAACTATAAATTCATACAAATAAAATGTATTATATATTAAATATGTAACAATATAAATCTATTATATGAAGGCCAGGCACCTGCGAAAAACGTTAAT
The DNA here is from genome assembly GCF_040958095.1 of Procambarus clarkii. Lineage (NCBI taxonomy): Eukaryota > Metazoa > Arthropoda > Malacostraca > Decapoda > Cambaridae > Procambarus > Procambarus clarkii. Next base: position 9,896,661 of record NC_091230.1, on the reverse strand, counting down.
CATCTAGTGATGAGCGGTCACATATATGCGAAATAAACTCGATAATATTTTGGTAGTCAACAGTGTTTATAAATATGCATAAAACATTTTCAACGCTGATATAATAAAATATTTTTATAATACAGGTAAATGGAGTTAGATAACTGACACTAACCTAACAATCTGCGCCTTATTGGTTACTTGGAATATAACTTCTAACTTGACCAATGATATATACCTCAGCTTTGTTCAATACGCTGATATAAGAGGGTCTGGTGTGTTAACTTCAGCTGATGTGTTCAAACGAGAACTTGATAAACATCTCCAAAGGATACCTGATCAACCAGGATGCGATTCATACGTCAGGTGTGAACAGCCTGGTTGACCAGACCACCAACTAAGAGGCCTGGTCAGAGACCTGGCCGTGGGGAGGTTGATCCTTGAAACCAACGCAAGGTAACTCCAAAGTTAGGAGATATGGGAGTCTGGTTCACAAGAATCATTTGAGATATGGTAGTCTAGTTCACTCTCATCATTCATACTCTTATGATTTCTAAGGATGAACAATTTATGTGGTAATATATTATAAATAGATTGACAGTTGTTGACTCCCGGCTGATCTTGCTAAGCTTCCACGGGGAATAAAGGAAGAAACTTACTGTGAGGGAGGACAGACTGACCTTCACTATACCGCAGCTCTCAGCCTTGACAGTCACCGGAGTGTGTTCATGCAAGAATGGCAGTCATAATGTAAAGGTGTCCCAACATCTTTCCTTCTATAATAGCGCCAGTGTAAGCGCCCACACAGCGCTCCCACACATCATTCTCACAGCCAGTACAGCACCATAAAGATTCCAACATTAGCGAGAAAAATGCTTTTTGCGAGTTTTTGTTTAGAATATTCCTATTTTGCTTCTCAGATACCTCTTGTCGGACACCTCTCCTCGGACACCTCTTCTCGGACACCTCTTCTCGGACACCTCTTCTTGGACACCTCTTCTCGGACACCTCTTGTCGGACACCTCTTGTCGGACACCTCTTCTCGGACACCTCTTCTCGGACACCTCTTGTCGGACACCTCTTCTCGGACACCTCTTCTCGGACACCTCTTCTCGGACACCTCTTCTCGGACACCTCTTCTCGGACACCTCTTCTCGGACACCTCTTCTCGGACACCTCTTCTCGAACACCTCTTCTTGGACACCTCTCCTCGGACACCTCTTCTTGGACACCTCTTCTTGGACACCTCTTCTTGGATACCTCTTCTCGGACACCTCTTCCCGGACACCTCTTCTCGGACACCTCTTCTCAGATACCTCTTCTCAGATACCTCTTCTCGGACACCTCTTCTCAGATACCTCTTCCAGGACACCTCTTCTCGGACACCTCTTCTCAGATACCTCTTCTCGGACACCTCTTCTTGGACACCTCTTCTCGGACACCTCTTCTCGGACACCTCTTCTCGGACACCTCTTCTCGGACACCTCTTCTCGGACACCTCTTCTCGAACACCTCTTCTCGAACACCTCTTCTCGGATACCTTTTCTCGGATACCTCTTCTCGGATATCTCCTCTCGGAAATCTATACGGGAACTCTTGGGGGGGGGGGGGGGGTTGCTAAGACTTTCACCAAACATGCACAGTCACCTATAGTTATTCCTTGTTTGAGAAGCTCTCTCCTCTTGAATTGTCTCCCATGATTCCTCCTTCATTAATTGTCACTTAAATATGTGTGTATTCTAATTTTCCTCTATCATAGCTATTACATACATATATATATATATATATATATATATATATATATATATATATATATATATATATATATATATATATATATATATATATATATATATATATATATATATATAACTGAAAACTCACACCCCAGAAGTGACCCTGGGGTGTGATATTGTCCTGGGGACCATTCAGGCTTGTTCGCATATATATATATATATATATATATATATATATATATATATATATATATATATATATATATATATATATATATATATATATATATATATATATATATAACACACTTCGGCGCCTTGTTGCTAGGGCAGCTGTCAGAAAAATTAGCATAGACGCTGCAACGATGCTTCGACCCCATCAACTAGGTTTTGGTGTCCCCCATGGCTGTGAAGCAGCAGCTCATGCAGCACGAGCCTATATCAAGCACCTCCCAGAAAATAAGGCATTAATTAAATTAGACTTTAAAAATGCCTTCAACCAGGTAAAAAGGGATGTGGTACTGGAAGCAGTTCGAACAAGCTTTCCTTCTCTACTCCCCTTCGTCTCAGCAGGGTACAGTAGGGAATCGACGCTGCTGTTTGGGGAACATGAAGTTGTTTCTGCAGAAGGTGTCCAGCAGGGAGACCCACTTGCCCCTTTTCTTTTTTGCATGGCTGTTAAAGAGGTCACAAGCAGGTTGACCAGCGAACTCAGCATCTGGTTCCTGGACGATGGCACCCTGGCAGGGACACAGGAGTCCCTGCTAGAAGATCTACAGCTGGTGAAATCTAAGGGAGAGGAGTTAGGACTCACCCTAAACCCATTAAAGTGTGAAATCCTCTCACCTAGCCAACCAACCATAGATGCAGTGAGAACCATATTGCCAGGAGCCCAAGTGATCGCTCCCACCGACAGTGTGCTGCTAGGGGCACCTCTGGGCTCGAGCGCCATTGAGGTAGTCCTCGAAGAAAAGCTGAACGACCTGAGGAGGATGGAGGGAAGAATAGGGACTTTGGACGCCCACGATGCTTTGTACCTTCTCACAAGGTGCCTGGCTTTGCCCAGACTGACCTATTTCCTAAGGTGTGCTCCCTCCTTCGACAGCCCAAAATTAACAGAATATGACACACTCCTAAGGTCAATAACCGTGAAAGTGTTAAACCTCTCCCTGCAAGATGACCAATGGGACCAAGCAACGCTCCCAGTTAGACTCGGGGGAATAGGTATTCGCAAGGCGACACAGTTAGCATTGCCGGCATTCTTATCCTCGACCAGTGCAACAGGTGAATTAGTTAAGGAAATACTACCGGAACAGCTAAGAGACTCCATTGCGATTCATGATCCCAAATTCGCGGAAGGAGCCGGTCAGTGGGACACTCTTGTCAACTCTCATCCTCGACCGACTTTTCCATATGACTGCAAACAGTCCAAATGGGACAGCCCCATAGTGGAGAACATCGCCACATCATTGCTGGAGGCAGCTTCCAGGAAGGACAAAGCGCGTCTTCTAGTTGTGCAAGCGCCCCATGCCGGGGACTTCCTGTTGGCAGTGCTAATTCCGCCTTGGGCACCCGCCTGGACCATCGGACCCTAAGTATTGGTGTTGCTCTGCGCCTTGCCGCCCCTATCTCCACCGAGCACCGGTGTATTTGCGGCCATGCACGGGCAGACCAATACGGCAGCCATGGTTTCATCTGTCGTAAGACACAGGGAAAGATTGCCAGACATGAAGCAGTCAATGACATCATCAAGAGAAGTTTGGCTTCAGCTGGGTGCCCAGCACAAAGGGAACCTCAGTTGTGCAGACCTGACAACAGCCAAAAACGCCCAGATAGAGTCACCCTGCAGCCGTGGAGGGAAGGTAAACAGGTCGTGTGGGACTACACATGTGCATCCACATTGGCTGATACCTATCTACCTTACAGCGCAGCTGAGGGAGGCGGGGCGGCCACCTTCAGGGAGACCCAGAAAACTAACATGTACAGGGACCTAGAACGTTGTTACAGGTTCGTGCCAAAAGGCTCTGAGACTCTGGGCGCCTGGGGTAAATGTGCACTTAAGTTCCTGAAGGAGCTGGGCGAGGAACTCATTGGGAAGACTAGAGACCCAAGAGCGGCCAGTTTTATGTTCCAGCGCCTCAGTGTCGCTGTTCAGAGGGGAAATGCGTGCTGTATCTTGGGTACGCACCCGACCCCCGAGGAGCTAGACGAGGTCTTCGAGCACTGATTGGTATATTGTTATATAAGTGTGTGTTTTCTGTAAACTGTAGCATTGCAATAAACTCAAATAAAAAAAAAATAATAGGGGTGGTAGGAGAGGAAAAGATTAAAGTATTCAGTGAAAATCCACAAGGTCTTCTCTGAACACTATTTATTTTCTTCTTCGAGGATGTGGGTCCCTTTAATTAAACCAGTGGTGGTACCCCTAAAATAAATAAATAAATATATATATATATATATATATATATATATATATATATATATATATATATATATATACATATATATATATATATATATATATATATATATATATATATATATATATATATATATATACATATATATATATATATATATATATATATATATATATATATATATATATATATATATATATATATATATATATATATATGTCGTACCTAATAGCCAGAACGCACTTCTCAGCCTACTATTCAAGGCCCGATTTGCCTAATAAGCCAAGTTTTCATGAATTAATGTTTTTTCGTCTACCTAACCTACCTAACCTAACCTAACCTAGCTTTTTTTGGCTACCTAACCTAACCTTACCTATAAATATAGGTTAGGTTAGGTTAGGTAGGGTTGGTTAGGTTCGGTCATATATCTACGTTAATTTTAACTCCAATAAAAAAAAATTGACCTCATACATAGAGAAAAGGGTTGCTTTATCATTTCATAAGAAAAAAATTATAGTAAATATATTATTTCAGGAAAACTTGGCTTATTAGGCAAATCGGGCCTTGAATAGTAGGCTGAGAAGTGAGTTCTGGCTACTAGGTACGACATATATATATATATGTCGTACCTAGTAGCCAGAACGCACTTCTCAGCCTACTATGCAAGGCCCGATTTGCCTAATAAGCCAAGTTTTCATGAATTAATTGTTTTTCGACTACCTAACCTACCTAACCTAACCTAACCTAACTTTTTCGGCTACCTAACCAAACCTAACCTATAAAGATAGGTTAGGTTAGGTTAGGTAGGGTTGGTTAGGTTCGGTCATATATCTACGTTAATTTTAACTCCAATAAAAAAAATTGACCTCATACATAATGAAATGGGTTGATTTATCATTTCATAAGAAAAAAATTAGTGAAAATATATTAATTCAGGAAAACTTGGCTTATTAGGCAAATCGGGCCTTGAATAGTAGGCCAAAAAGTGAGTTCTGGCTACTAGGTACGACATATATATATATATATATATATATATATATATATATATATATATATATATATATATATATATATATATATATATATATATATATATGTCGTAACTAGTAGCCAGAACGCACTTCTCAGCCTACTTTGCAAGGCCCAATTTGCCTAATAGGCCAAGTTTTCATGAATTAATTGTTTTTGGCCTACCTAACCTACCTAACCTAACCTAACCTAACTTTTTCTGCTACCTAACCAAACCTAACCAATAAAGATAGGTTAGGTTGGGTTAGGTAGGGTTGGTTAGGTTCGGTCATATATCTACGTTAATTTTAACTCAAATAAAAATAAATTTACATCATTTATAATGAAATGGGTAGCTTTATCTTGTCATAAGAAAAAAAATTGAGAAAATATTTTAATTCAGGAAAACTTGGCTTATTAGGCAAATCGGGCCTTGCATAGTAGGCCGAGAAGTGCATTCTGGCTACTAGGTACGACATATATATATATATATATATATATATATATATATATATATATATGTCGTACCTAGTAGCCAGAACGCACTTCTCAGCCTACTATGCAAGGCCCGATTTGCCTATTAAGCCAAGTTTTCATGAATTAATTGTTTTTCGACTACTTAACCTACCTAACCTAACCTAACCTAACTTTTTCGGCTACCTAACCTAACCTAACCTCTAAAGATAGGTTAGGTTAAGTGGGGTTGGTTAGGTTCGGTCATATATTTACGTTAATTTTAACTCCAATAAAAAACAATTGACCTCATACATAGAGAAAAGGGTTGCTTTATCATTTCATAAGAAAAAAATTATAGTAAATATATTAATTCAGAAAAACTTGGCTTATTAGGCAAATCGGGCCTTGAATAGTAGGCTGAGAAGTGAGTTCTGGCTACTAGGTACGACATATATATATATATATATATATATATATATATATATATATATATATATATATATATATATATATATATATATATATGTATATATATATATATATATATATATATATATATATATATATATATTTATATATATATATATATATATATATATATATATATATATATATATATATATATATATATATATATATATATATATATATATATATTATTAAATATGACCGAAAAAGTAAGATTAATAATTCTAACACGAATTTTCTCAATGTTCCTTACATTTTTCTTCACTGTTGATGGTAACTGAAAAATCAATTCTCCAAAATTCATTATTATTTCTAGTCTGACGCGACACTTGAACGCGTTTCGTAATAACTTATTACATTTTAAAAGACTTTCAGTTTACACACACACAACTATTACCTGCAAACACAAAACAGAGTTCTTACTATGCTATGATTTATACAGCTTTCATTTTTCATTTTATACCCACATTTTGGGTGAGGTGATATGTTACAACAGTTTTGGATGAGGTGAACAAAATTTTCAACACAGATAGAACACGAAACAATGGGTATTGAAGGTAAGAATGGAAGTAATTGCAGAGGGCCTATTGGCCCATATTTCTTGATGCTTCTATATTGGAGCGGAGTCTTAAAGTGGGTAGAATATAGTTGTGCATTAATTGGCTGTTGATTGCTGGGGTTGACTTCTTGATGTGTATACATCAAGAAGATAGATACAGGCTATCAGATACAGGCTATAGATACAGGCTACAGGCTATAGATACAGGCTACAGGATAGATAGATACGATAGATACAGGCTATCCTGTATCTATCGATGATTTCTGTGTTGTTTGCTAAGATTTCTCTGGTGATGGTTATGTTGTGGGAAGAGATTATATGTTCCTTAATGGGCCCTGTTGCTTATGCATCGTTAATCGCCTGGAAAGAGATGTTGTTGTCTTGCCAATATACTGAATTCTTTGAGGCTTACAGTCCCCAAGTGGGCATTTGAAGGCATAGACGACATTGGTCTCTTTTAAAGCGTTCTGCTTTGTGTCTGGAGAGTTTCTCATGAGTAGGTTGGCCGTTTTCTTGGTTTTATAGTAGATCGTCAATTGTATCTTCTGAATTTTGTCTGTAGGGATAATGTTTCTATTAACAATATCTTTCAGGACCCTTTCCTCCGTTTTATGACCTTGGAAAAGAAGTTCCTGTAAAATAGTCTAATAGGGGGTACAGGTGTTGTGTTAGTTGTCTCTTCAGAGGTTGCATGGCATTTCACCTTCCTTCTTATGATGTCTTCAACGAAACCATTGGAGAAGCCGTTGTTGACTAGGACCTGCCTTACCCTACAGAGTTCTTCATCGACCTGCTTCCATCCTGAGCTGTGGCTGAGAGCACGGTCGACATAAGCGTTAACGACACTCTTGCACCTGTCTGGGCACTGTTGGCATTGAGGCACATTCCTATGTTTGTTTCCTTAGTGTAGACTGCAGTGTGGAAATCTCCGCTCCTTTCCATGACTGTTACATCTAGAAAGGGCAGCTTCCCATCCTTCTCCATCTCGTAAGTGAAACGCAACACAGAGTTCTATCCTGTGTTGAAAATTTTATTTACCTCATCCAAAACTGTTGTAACATATCACCTCACCCAAAATGAGGGTATAAAATGAAAAATGAAAGCTGTTTAAATCATAGCATAGTAAAAACTCTGTTTAGTGTTTGCAGGTAATAGTTGTATCTGTGTAAACTAAAAATCTTTGAAAATGTAATAAGTTATTATGAAACGCGTTTAAGTGTCGCGTCAGACTAGAAATAAAAATTAATTTTGGAGAATTGATTTTTCAGTTACCATCAACAGTGAAGAAAAATGTAAGGAACATTGAGAAAATTCGTGTTAGAATTATTAATCTTACTTTTTCGGTCATATTTAATCATTTATGTCTACAGGAAAGACTGCTACCAAAATATATTAATATTAAAACGCACGACCCAGCAGCAAGGAATCAAGCCTTCACGATAAAATATCGCCAAGATCTGATTCGTAATCAGATACATAAGGAAGAAAATGAAATCAAAGACAACAAAACGCAACTACTTCATGCTACAAATCAATGGAGAAACAGCAACATCGACGAAAGTCTCCGTACTCGCATCGAGCAACACCTCGACATCCTCACAGATCACCTCAGCACCGAAACCAGGATAATCAAGAAACTAACAACGTTATATTTATTTAATATTTTTTTTTATTTATATATATACAAGAAGGTACATTGGGTTTGTGAGAGTACATTGAATAGTACAGTATTTACAATTTTGTAAAGCCACTAGTACGCGCAGCGTTTCAGGCAGGTCCTTAATCTAACAGATAATTTTAAGTAGGTAATTTCTATCAGAATTATAAATGATAACAAATACATTGCAAGAGAAAAATGAGACGAGAGAGCTTAGTAAGTATATGAAAGCACATTGTTATATTAAAGCTCTGATTGATTACATTGACAGCTTCATTGGAAATTTAAACAAGATTAATAGACACCGTACAGCAGATTGACAGCACATATAAGACAGCAATGATCACAATGGTAAAGATGCTCAGATTGGGTGCATAAAGATTGGGAGACTGGGTAGCAATAGATACAGATAAACAAGATTAATAAACACCATACAGCAGATTGGCAGCACATATAAGAAGACAGCAATGATCACAATGGTAAAGATGTTCAAATTGGGAACATAAAGGTTGGGAGATTGGGTAGCAATAGATACAGTGCAATTTTAATGCAAATGGTGAAAAACTATGAAGATGAAATTAGGTACTTTTTAGTATTAATTTTGAATGATGTAAAAGTTGGACAGCTTTTCAATTCAATAGGGAGTGAGTTCCATAAACTGGGACCCTTTATTTGCATAGAGTGTTTACACAGATTAAGTTTAACTCTGGGGATATCAAAGAGATATTTATTTCTGGTGTGGTGATAATGGGTCCTATTACATCTGTCCAGGAAGAGTTTCAGAGCAGGATTTGTATCTAAGAACAGGGTTTTGTAAATGTAGTTGACACAAGAGAATTTATGGAGTGAGATTATGTTTATCATATTTAGGGAGTTAAACAAGGGGGCTGAGTGTTGCCTGAAAGCAGAATTTGATATTATTCTGATAGCAGATTTTTGCTGGGTGATGATGGACTTGAGGTGGTTTGCAGTGGTTGAACCCCATGCACAGATGCCATAGCTGAGATAGGGATAGATTAGTGCATAATATAGAGAGATGAGAGCAGAGTTAGGTTCATAATATCTGATTTTGGAGAGTATACCAACTGTTTTAGAGACTTTCTTAGTTATGTGTTGTATGTGGGTACTGAAGTTGAGTCTCTTGTCTAGGAATAGGCCAAGAAACTTTCCATCATTTTTATTGCTAATGTTTACATTGTCTATCTGAAGCTGAATTGCACTTGTAGATTTGCTTCCAAATAAGATGTAGTAGGTCTTTTCTTTGTTAAGTGTTAGTTTGTTGGTTGACATCCATAAGTGGACTTTTTTTAGTTCATTATTAACAACATTATTTAGTGTATGTGGGTTGTGGTTGGAGTAGATGAGGGTAGTATCATCAGCAAACAAAATAGATTTCAGAATGTTAGAGACATTAGGCAGATCATTGATGTATATAAGAAATAGAAGAGGTCCCAAGATGCTGCCCTGTGGCACTCCAACGGTTATTGGTAGAGTGGGAGAGGTTATATTATTGATGGCTACACATTGGTGTCTATTACTAAGATAGGATTTGATATAGTCCAGTGCATGGCCTTGGATTCCATTATGATGGAGTTTACATAAGAGGAAATCGTGATTAGCAGTATCAAAGGCCTTTCTCAGGTCAATGAAGAGTCCAATCGGAAACTCATTTATGTCAAGGGCTGAATAAATTATATCAAGGTGACGAATAATTGCATCCTTGGTACTCTTTTGGGAGCGGAAGCCAAACTGACAGGGGCTAAGAATGTCGAATTTTACGAGATAGGAGTAGAGCTGTTTGTAGATAATTTTTTCAAATATTTTTGATAGTATGTGTAGGTTCGATATTGGTCTATAGTTGTTTATGTCTGCCGGATTACCTCCTTTATGAACTGGCGTTGCTCTTGCTTTTTTAAGGATATCAGGGAAAGTATGACACTCAAGGGATTTGTTGAACAGCAGCGCTATAGGTGGCGCAAGGGCATGGGAGGCGCTCTTGTATACAATGGATGGGATTTCACTGATGTTCCCAGCTTTGGTTTATTGTGAGTGTATGATGGACACAACATCTGTCGGGCTGACTGGTGAAAGGAGAAGAGAGTTTAGATAGCTGCCTGAGAGATATGTGTTGATATGTGTCTGAGTCTGTGGGATTTTACTTGCAAGGTTAGCACCAATCGATGAAAAGAAGCTATTAAATTCATTTGCCATTTCCTGGTCAGATGATGGTGTAAGGAAATCTTTAGAGAGTGTTATCTGGATGTGGGAGTGTTGTTTAGTTCGTAGGATATTAGAGATGGTATTCCATGTGCTTTTCATGTTGCCTTTTGCTTCTTTGAATCTAGTCTCTTAATATGAAAGTTTAGCTTTTCTTATGATACTGGTAAGCACTGATAGTACCTTTTAATTACTTCCTTTCTAACTAGGCCACTCCTAAATTTCTTTTCATATTCATGTTTTTTGTTGATTGATTAAATTATGCCACTTGTGAGCCACGAGTTATTTTTTCTTTTATCAGTTACTTGTTTGGAAAGGAGGGGACAGTGAGTATTGTTGAGGCTTAGAGTTTTGGATAGAAAGAGGTTAGTTAATGAGTTTATATCCTGTGTATTATTAAATTCAGATTCCCAGTTAATATTGTGAAGTGCATTAGAGAGATTGCCTAAAACTGATTCACTGTGTAGCCTGAATGAGAGTTTCTTGGTTTCTGGTGGTGTTGTGTCCATGTTTGCTATGAGGAAGGTAGGATAGTGGTCAGTTGTTCTGTCATAAATTACCCTTGATGTAAAGGGAGCTGTTATATTAGTCCATAGGTGATCCAAGGTAGTGGCAGATGTTTGAGTGACTCGGGTGCGCTCGGTGATATGGAGCACCTATGGCAATTCCACGACCACGAGACGGCTTCCTGAACCTTGCAGGAATCAACCTCACTGAGGACCAAGTCATTCTCCTAAATCTGGGTATAAACTGTCACGTTATGTCCAGACCAAGTGAGATGGCCCGGAAAGTGGAGTTGGAGATCCTGTTGGACGGCATATTCGACCTCGAAACACAGAAGAAGGTCACCACCAAAGACACCTTACAAGCAGAACTTATTGCGGAAGGAGGAAAGAATCGAGGCAATTACAGAAGCACCATACTGTCCTCTGAGCTCATGGAAAATGTCAAGACACATAAGCCTGGAAACCCACTTCGGCCAATCATTAGCCAGATACTCACACCCATGTACAGACTGGCAAAGCGACTCAACGGCTTGCTGACTCCTTATGTCCCTTGCACCTTCAGCCGGAAGTCTCCAAAGGAATTTGTTGACTTACTGCGGGCAACACGGGCCACAGGGATAAGAGCCTCGTTGGTCGTAGAATCACTGTTTACCAACATACCTGTGGATGAAACAATCGGGATGATAGCGGACAGTGTGTATCGTGATCCGGCCTGTACTCCTCTTGACATACCAGAAAACATTCTAAGGAAACTACTCCAAGCTTGTACTAAAGAGGCACCCTTCTTGAGCCCGGATGGGCACATGTATAAGCAAGTAGATGGGGTCGTCATGGGTTCTCCCCTAGGTGTCCTGTTTGCGAACGTCTACATGGGTACCATCGAACAAAAGGTCTTAGTCGACATGAACTTGAAACCGTCCATATACTGCAGGTATGTTGACGACATTTTTACACAGGGACCTGATGTCAGACATCTGCAGGAGCTGAAGGAGGCATTTGAGCGGAATTATGTGTTGCGTTTCACTTACAAGATGGAGAAGGATGGGAAGCTGCCCTTTCTAGATGTAACAGTAATGGAAAGGAGCGGAGGTTTCCACACTGCAGTCTACACTAAGGAAACAAACATAGGAATGTGCTTCAATGCCAACAGTGACTGCCCAGACAGGTACAAGAGGAGTGTCGTTAACGCTTATGTCGACCGTGCTCTCAGCGAACGTGCTCAGGATGGAAGCAGGTCGATGAAGAACTCTGTAGGGTAAGGCAGGTCCTTGTCAACAACGGCTTCTCCAATGATTTCGTTGAAGACATCATAAGAAGGAAGGTGAAACGCCATGCAACCTCTGAAGAGACAACTAACACAACACCTGTACCCCCTATTAGACTATTTTACAGGAACTTCTTTTCCACAGCTCAGAAAACAGAGGAAAGGGTCCTGAAAGATATTGTTAATAGAAACGTTATCCCTACAGACAAAAATCAGAAGATACAATTGACAATCTACTATAAAACCAAGAAAACGACCAACCTACTCATGAGAAACTCTCCAGACACAAAGCAGAACGCTTTAAAAGAGACCAATGTCGTCTATGCCTTCAAATGCCCACTTGGGGACTGTAAGCCTCAAAGAATTCAGTATATTGGCAAGACAACAACATCTCTTTCCAGGCGATTAACGATGCATAAGCAACAGGGCCCATTAAGGAACATATAACCTCTTCCCACAACATATCCATCACCAGAGAAATCTTAGCAAACAACACACAAATCATCGATAGATACAGCGATAGTAGGCGGCTTGACATCTGCGAGGCACTACACATCAAGAAGTCAACACCAGCAATCAACAGCCAATTAATGCACAACTATATTCTACCCACTTCAAGACTCCGCTCCAATATAGAAGCATCAAGAAATATGGGCCAATAGGCCCTCTGCAATTACTTCCATTCTTACCTTCAATACCCATTGTTTCGTGTTCTATCCTGTGTTGAAAATTTTGTTCACCTCATCCAAAACTGTTGTAACATATCACCTCACGCAAAATGCGGGTATAAAATGAAAAATGAAAGCTGTTTAAATCATAGCATAGTAAGAACTCTGTTTAGTGTTTGCAGGTAATAGTTGTGTGTGTGTAAACTAAAAGTCTTTGAAAATGTAATAAGTTATTACAAAACGCGTTCAAGTGTCGCGTCAGACTAGAAATAAATATGAATTTTGGAGAATTGATTTTTCAGTTACCATCAACAGTGAAGAAAAAATGTAAGGAACATTGAGAAAATTCGTGTTAGAATTATTAATCTTACTTTTTCGGTCATATTTAATCATTTATGTCTACAGGAAAGACTGCTACCAAAATATATTAATATTAAAACGCACGACCCAGCAGCAAGGAATCAAGCCTTCACGATAAAATATCGCCAAGATCTGATTCGTAATCAGATACATAAGGAAGAAAATGAAATCAAAGACAACAAAACGCAACTACTTCATGCTACAAACCAATGGAGAAACAGCAACATCGACGAAAGTCTCCGTACTCGCATCGAGCAACACCTCGACATCCTCACAGATCACCTCAGCACCGAAACCAGGATAATCAAGAAACTAACAACGTTATATTTATTTATTTTTTTTTTATTTATTTATATATATACAAGAAGGTACATTGGGTTTGTGAGAGTACATTGAATAGTACAGTATTTACAATTTTGTAAAGCCACTAGTACGCGCAGCGTTTCGGGCAGGTCCTTAATCTAACAGATAATTTTAAGTAGGTAATTTCTATCAGAATTATATATGATAACAAATACATTGCAAGAGAAAAATGAGATGAGAGAGCTTAGTAAGTATATTAAAGCACATTGTCATATTAAAGCTCTGATTGATTACATTGACAGCTTGATTGGAAATTTAAACAAGATTAATAGACACCATACAGCAGATTGACAGCACATATAAGACAGCAATGATCACAATGGTAAAGATGCTCAGATTGGGTGCATAAAGATTGGGAGACTGGGTAGCAAAAGATACAGATAAACAAGATCAATAAACACCATACAGCAGATTGGCAGCACATATAAGAAGACAGCAGTGATCACAATGGTAAAGATGTTCAAATTGGGAACATAAAGGTTGGGAGATTGGGTAGCAATAGATACAGTGCAATTTTAAGGCAAAAGGTGAAAAACTATGAAGATGAAATTAGGTACTTTTAAGTATTGATTTTGAATGATGTAAAAGTTGGACAGCTTTTTAATTCAATAGGGAGTGAGTTCCATAAACTGGGTCCCTTTATTTGCATAGAGTGTTTACACAGATTAAGTTTGACTCTGGGGATATCAAAGAGATATTTATTTCTGGTGTGGTGATAATGGGTCCTATTACATCTGTCCAGGAAGAGTTTCAGAGCAGGATTTGCATCTAAGAACAGGGTTTTGTAAATGTAGTTGACACAAGAGAATTTATGGAGTGAGATTATGTTTATCATATTTAGGGAGTTAAACAAGGGGGCTGAGTGTTGCCTGAAAGCAGAATTTGATATTATTCTGATAGCAGATTTTTGCTGGGTGATGATGGACTTGAGGTGGTTTGCAGTGGTTGAACCCCATGCACAGATGCCATAGTTGAGATAGGGATAGATTAGTGCATAATATAGAGAGATGAGAGCAGAGTTAGGTACATAATATCTGATTTTCGAGAGTATACCAACTGTTTTAGAGAATTTTTAAGTAATGTGTTGTATGTGGGTACTGGAGTTGAGTCTCTTGTCTAGGAATAGGCCAAGAAACTTTCCATCATTTTTATTGCTAATGTTTACATTGTCTATCTGAAGCTGGATTGCACTTGTAGATTTGCTTCCAAATAAGATGTAGTAGGTCTTTTCTATGTTAAGTGTTAGTTTGTTGGTTGACATCCATTAGTGGACTTTTTTTTAGTTCATTATTAACAACATTATTTAGAGTATGTGGGTTGTGGTTGGAGTAGATGAGGGTAGTATCATCAGCAAACAAAATAGGTTGCAGAATGTTAGAGACATTAGGAAGATCATTGATGTATATAAGAAATAGAAGAGGTCCCAAGATGCTGCCCTGTGGCACTCCAACGGTTATTGGTAGAGTTGGAGAGGTTATATTATTGATGGCTACACATTGGTGTCTATTACTAAGATAGGGTTGGATATAGTCCAGTGCATGGCCTCGGATTCCTTAATGAGGGAGTTTACATAAGAGGTAATCGTGATTAACAGTATCAAAGGCCTTTCTCAGGTCAATGAAGAGTCCAATCGGAAACTCATTTTTGTCAAGGGCTGAGTAAATTATATGAAGGAGACTAATAATTGCATTCTTGGTACTCTTTTGGGAGCGGAAGCCAAATTGACAGGGGCTAAGAATGTTGAATTTTACGAGATAGGAGTAGAGCTGTTTGTAGATAATTTTTTTCAAATATTTTTGATAGTATGGGTAGGTTCGATATTGGTCTATAGTTGTTTATGTCTGCCGGATTACCTCCTTTATGAACTGGCGTTACTCTTGCTTTTTTAAGGATATTAGGGAAGGTATGACACTCAAGGGATTTGTTGAACAGCAGAGCTATAGGTGGCGCAAGGGCATGGGAGGCGCTCTTGTATACACTTGTATATACTAAAAACCAAATCTGGGATTTCACTGATGTTCCCAGATTTGGTTTTTAGTGAGTGTATGATGGACACAACATCTGTCGGGCTGACTGGTGAAAAGAGAAGAGAGTTTGGATAGCTGCCTGAGAGATATGTGTCTGAGTCTGTGGGATTTTACTTGCAAGGTTAGCACCAATCGATGAAAAGAAGCTATTAAATTCATTCGCCATTTCTAGGTCAGATGACGGTGTAAGGCCATCCTTAGAGAGTGTTATCTGGTTGTGGGAGTGTTGTTTTGTTCCTAGGATATTAGAGATGGTATTCCATGTGCTTTTCATGTTGCCTTTTGCTTCTTTGAATCTAGTCTCTTAATATGAAAGTTTAGCTTTTCTTATGATACTGGTAAGCACTGATGAGTACCTTTTAACTACTTCCTTTGAAACTAGGCCACTCCTAAATTTCTTTTCATATTCATGTTTTTTGTTGATTGATTTAATTATGCCACTTGTGAGCCACGGGTTATTTTTTCTTTTATCAGTTACTTGTTTGGTAAGGAGGGGACAGTGAGTGTTGTAGAGGCTTAGAGTTTTGGAGAGAAAGAGGTTAGTTGATGAGTTTATATCCTGTGAATTATTAAATTCAGATTCCCAGTTAATATTGTGAAGTACATTAAAGAGATTGCCTAAAGCTGATTCACTATGTAGCCTGAATGAAAGTTTCTTGGTTTCTGGTGGTGATGTGTCAATGTTTGCTATGAGGAAGGTAGGATAGTGGTCAGTTGTTCTGTCATAAATTACCCCAGATGTTAAGGGAGCTGTTATATTAGTCCATAGGTGATCCAAGGTAGTGGCAGATGTTTGAGTGACTCGGGTGGGCTCGGTGATATGGAAGACCTATGGCAATTCCACGACCAAGAGACGGCTTCGTGAACCTTGCAGGAATCAACCTCACTGAGGACCAAGTCACTCTCCTAAATCTGGGTATAAACTGTCACGTTATGTCCAGACCAAGTGAGATGGCTCGAAAAGTGGAGTTGGAGATCCTGTTGGACGACCTATTCGATCTCGAGACACAGAAGGTCACCACCAAAGACACCTTACAAGCAGAACTTATTGCAGAAGGAGGAAAGATTCGAGGCAATTACAGAAGCACCATACTGTCCCCCGAGCTCATGGAAAATGTCAAGACACATAAGCCTGGAAACCCACTTCGGCCAATCATTAGCCAGATACCCACACCCATGTACAGACTGGCGAAGCGACTCAACGGCTTGCTGACTCCTTATGTCCCTTGCACCTTCAGCCGGAAGTCTCCAAAGGAATTTGTTGACTTACTGCGGGCAACACGGGCCACAGGGATAAGAGCCTCGTTGGTCGTAGAATCACTGTTTACCAACATACCTGTGGATGAAACAATCGGGATGATAGCGGACAGAGTGTATCGTTATCCGGCCTGTACTCCTCTTGACATACCAGAAAACATTCTAAGGAAACTACTCCAAGCTTGTACTAAAGAGGCACCCTTCTTGAGCCCGGATGGGCACATGTATAAGCAAGTAGATGGGGTCGCCATGGGTTCTCCCCTAGGTCTCCTGTTTGCGAACTTCTACATGGGTACCATCAATTAAAAGGTCTTAGTCGACATGAACTTGAAACCGGCCATATACTGCAGGTATGTTGACGACATTTTTACACAGGTACCTGATGTCAGACATCTGCAGGAGCTGAAGGAGGCATTTGAGCGGAATTCTGTGTTGCGTTTCACTTACGAGATGGAGAAGGATGGGAAGCTGCCCTTTCTAAATGTAACAGTCATGGAAAGGAGCGGAGATTTCCACACTGCAGTCTACACTAAGGAAACAAACATAGGAATGTTCCTCAATGCCAACAGTGACTGCCCAGACAGGTACAAGAGGAGTGTCGATAACGCTTATGTCGACCGTGCTCTCAGCCATAGCTCAGGATGGAAGCAGGTCGATGAAGAACTCTGTAGGGTAAGGCAGGTCCTAGTCAACAACGGCTTCTCCAATGGTTTCGTTGAAGACATCATAAGAAGGAAGGTGAAACGCCATGCAACCTCTGAAGAGACAACTAACACAACACCTGTACCCCCTATTAGACTATTTTACCAGAACTTCTTTTCCACAGCTCATAAAACAGAGGAAAGGGTCCTGAAAGATATTGTTAATAGAAACGTTAGCCCTACAGACAAAAATCAGAAGATACAATTGACGATCTACTATAAAACCAAGAAAACGGCCAACCTACTCATGAGAAACTCTCCAGACACAAAGCAGAACGCTTTAAAAGAGACCAATGTCGTCTATGCCTTCAAATGCCCACTTAGGGACTGTAAGCCTCAAAGAATTCAGTATATAGGCAAGACAACATCTCTTTCCAGGCGATTAACGATGCATAAGCAACAGGGCTCCATTAAGGAACATATAATCTCTTCCCACTACATAACCATCACCAGAGAAATCTTAGCAAACAACACAGAAATCATCGATAGATACAGCGATAGCAGGCGGCTTGACATCTGCGAGGCACTACACATCAAGAAGTCAACCCCAGCAATCAACAGCCAATTAATGCACAACTATATTCTACCCACTTCAAGACTCCGCTCCAATATAGAAGCATCAAGAAATATGGGCCAATTGGCCCACTACAATTACTTCCATTCTTACCTTCAATACTCATTGTTTCGTGTTCTATCCTGTGTTGGAAATTTTGTTCAACTCATCCAAAACTGTTTTAACATATCACCTCACCCAAAATGCGGGTATAACATGAAAAATGAAAGCTGTTTAAATCATAGCATAGTAAGAACTCTGTGTAGTGTTTGCAGGTAATAGTTGTGTGTGTGTAAACTAAAAGTCTTTGAAAATGTAATAAGTTATTACGAAACGCGTTAAAGTGTCGCGTCAGACTAGAAATAAAAATGAATTTTGGAGAATTGATTTTTCAGTTACCATCAACAGTGAAGAAAAATGTAAGCAACAGTACTTTTTTTTTGTACTTTTTCGGTCATATTTAATAATATATGTCTACAGGAAAGACTGCTACCAAAATATACTAATATATATTTATATATATATATATATATATATATATATATATATATATATATATATATATATATATATAAATATATATATATATATATATATATATATATATATATATATATATATATATATATATATATATATATATATTTTTTTTTTTTTTTTTTATATATATAAAATATATATTTGAAAAAACAGAAATCAATCAAATAACTAGTAAACAAAGAACTCATACTGAATATAATTGCCTATCAAAGAAAGGAAAATGCTTAAAAAACAAAACACTTAAGTGCACTTAAAGTGATCAATACAAATAAAACTTATTAACTGTCACATATATAAAAGCTAATTTAAAAATCCATTAGACTACATGACGAAATTTATAACTACTAAAACAAACCATTCTATTAAACTTATGTGAAGTGATCAGAAGTGAAACTTGACACCTACCTTGAGGCTACCTTGAGGTGCTTCTGGGGCTTAGTGTCCCCGCGGCCCGGTCGTCGACCAGGCCTCCTGGTTGCTGGACTGATCAACCAGGCTGTTAGACGCGGCTGCTCACAGCCTGACGTATGAGTCACAGCCTGGTTGATCAGGTATCCTTTGGAGGTGCTTATCCAGTTCTCTCTTGAACACTGTGAGGGGTTTGCCAGTTATGCCCCTTATGTGTAGTGGAAGCGTGTTGAACAGTCTCGGGCCTCTGATGTTGATAGAGTTCTCTCTCAGAGTACCTGTTGCACCTCTGCTTTTCAGCGGGGGTATTCTGCACATCCTGCCATGTCTTCTGGTCTCATGTGGTGTTATTTCTGTGTGCAGGTTTGGGACCAGCCCCTCAATTATTTTCCACGTGTAAATTATTATGTATCTCTCCCGCCTGCGCTCAAGGGAGTACAGATTTAGGCTCATTAGTCGGTCCCAGTAATTTAGATGTTTTACTGAGTGGATTCTAGCAGTAAAGGATCTCTGCACGCTCTCTAGGTCAGCAATTTCTCCAGCTTTAAAAGGGGCTGTCATTGTGCAGCAGTACTCCACTCTAGAGTGCACAAGCGTTTTGAAAAGTATCATCATCGGTATAGCATCTCTAGTGTGAAAAGTTCTTGTTATCCAACCTGTCATTTTTCTTGCAGTTGTGACGGCTACTTTATTGTGTTCTTTAAAGGTAAGGTCTTTCGACATGAGTACACCCAGATCCTTTACATTGCCTTTTCGTTCTATGTTATGATTTGCCTGAGTTTTGTACGTGGTTTCTGTTTTTATATTTTCAATTTTTCCGTAGCGCATGAGCTGGAACTTATCCTCGTTAAACACCATATTATTTTCTGTAGCCCATAGAAAGACCTGGTCTACATCTGATTGGAGGTTTGCCGTGTCCTCTATGTTGCCAACTCTCATGAAAATCCTAGTGTCATCTGCAAAGGATGATACAGTGCTATAGGTTGTGTTCTGGTCTATGTCCGATATGAGGATGAGAAAAAGTACTGGAGCAAGCACAGTACCCTGGGGGACTGAGCTCTTCACGGTTGATGGGCTGGATTTTATTTTGTTGACTATTACACATAGGGTTCTGTTAGTCAGGAAATTGTAGAGCCATCTGCCTATTTTCCCGGTAATTCCTTTTGAACGCATTTTATGTGCAATAACACCATGGTCACATTTATCAAAAGCTTTTGCGAAATCTGTGTAAATTACATCAGCGTTTTGTTTGTCTTCCATAGCATCTAATGCCATATCATAGTGGTCCAGCAACTGCGACAGGCAAGAGCGCCCTGTTCTGAAACCATGTTGTCCGGGGTTATGGAGATGCTGTGATTCCATGTATTTTGTGATCTTACTTCTTAGCACTCTCTCAAAAATTTTTATGATGTGCGATGTTAGTGCTATCGGTCTGTAATTTTTTGCCTCTGCCTTATTTCCTCCTTTATGGAGTGGTGCTATCTCTGCTGTTTTTAGTATGTCAGGGATAACGCCAGTATCTAGGCTTTGTCTCCACAGAATGTGAAGGGCCTGCGATAGTGGTTTTTTACAGTTCTTGATGAATATGGAGTTCCAAGAATCCGGGCCTGGTGCAGAGTGCATAGGCATACTGTTTATGGCTTCTTCAAAATCTAGTGGGGATAGGGCGACGTCTGATATATGATTTGATGTTGGTATCATATCCATGAAAAATTCATTTGGGTTATCAACCTTTAGTGCATTTAATGGCTCGCTGAAAACAGAGTCGTACTGCTTCCTCAGTAACTCGCTCATTTCTTTGTTGTCATCGGTGAAAGTTCCATCTCCCTTTCGCAGGGGCCCGATACTAGATGTGGTTTTTGATCTTGATTTTGCATAGGAGAAAAAATATTTCGGATTTCTCTCTATTTCACTGATGGCCTTTTGCTCTCTTTGCCTCTCCTGGGTTTTGTATGATTCTTGTAGCTTGAGTTCAATTGTTTCTATTTCTCTACCTAACCTTCTTCGCCGTTCTTGAGATAGGGTGCGACTCTCAAGTTGTTCCGCGATTCGTTTTATTCGCCTATATAGGGAACGACGTTCCCGTTCCAATCTGCATCTCTTTCTCTTTTTTCTTAGGGGTATGCGGTTTGAACATATTTCTAGTGCTACTGAGCTTATTTTTTCCAGGCACTGGTTCAGGTTTGCATTTCCTAGCTGTTCTACCCAGTTTATTTCTGTGAAGTCCTGGTTTATTTGCTCCCAGTTTATCCGTTTATTATTGAAGTTGAATTTGCTGAAATCTCCTCCACCGGGAATCTGGACTGGTTTTGAAGGTCCATTCCCCATGGTTGTCAGAACTTCAATTAAGTTGTGATCTGAGTAACAGGTATTTGTAATCATTATGTTCCTGATCAACTCATCATTATTAGTGAAAATGAGGTCCAGCGTGTTCTCCTTCCTAGTTGGTTCTACTATTTGCTGGTTTAAGGCAAACCTATCGCACATCCGTAGCAGGTCATTTGCATGTGCCTGTTCATTTAGGCTACTTCCTGGTATTCTTTCTGATATTACTGTATTAGCCAGGTGCTTCCATTTCAGGTGCCGTAGGTTGAAGTCCCCAAGCAGGATGATGTTCGGAGCTGGATTTGTGAGGTTTTCCAAGCAGTGCTCTATTTTCATTAGTTGGTCTTTAAACTGCTGAGGGTTTGCCTCCGGTGACTTATATACAAGGACAACAACTACATTTAGGATCTCTATTTTGACTATCAGCACTTCCACCATATCATTTGAGGTGTTTAGCAGCTCAGTACAGATGAGTGTGTCTTTGATGTAAAGGCTGACCCCACCCTGAAGCCGGTGTTTCCTATCACATCTGAAGAGATTGTATTCTGAGATCCATATTTCACCATCAAGGTAGTCCTTTGTGTGAGTTTCCGTTAGGGCTGCAAACACTGCATTTGCCTCATGAAGGAGACCATCTATAAAGTGAACTTTGTTGGATTTGCGTGTTTTTATACCCTGGATGTTGGCAAATATAAATGATGTTATCGTGTTAGTGGAAGTGCTGGATGCTTTAATTGGTGTTAATATCTGAGGCTCTGGTAAGGAGGCCACTGTGTTTGCGTCCTCTCTAGCATTTGACCGAGTTGGTGGTAGAGTCTGGTAATTTTTAGCCATTCTTCTCCTCCTCCTTTTGCTAAAAAATTATCCCGGTCGATGGAGTAGTGGCTGTTTTCATAGTGGTAGTCTGTCGGTTTTATTCGCCTGGTACCTCTTATATGAAAAGCTGGACATTCAGCATTGAAGCACTCTTTCCTGTCCAAAGAATTCTTGCAAATTTCTGGGTGAAAGAATTCACAGCTTTTGGTACATTTACCTGTATTGAGGAGGTTTCTGCACTTTCTAGGGTGATCGTGTGTACATGTTCCATTTATTCTTCCCGATTCCCCATGCTTACAGGTAACCCATCTGTAATACCAACAGATTTTGGGGCCTTGTTTTGGCCCCAAAATCTGGCCCCTTGTTTGTTTTGGCCCCTTGTTTGTTTAATGTGTCCCTCTGCCAGGGACCGCACTCTGTTGCGGCGCCCCCGACACTGTGCCCTGCTCCGGTGCCTGTGACACTGTGCCCTGCTCCGGGGCCAGTAACACCGCGCTCTGCTCCGGTGCCTGTGACACCACGCTCTGCTCCGGGGCCTGTGACACCGCGCTCTGCTCCAGGGCCTGACACCGCGCTCTGCTCCAGGGCCTGTGACACCACGCTCTGCTCCAGGGCCTGTGACACCACGCTCTGCTCCAGGGCCTGTGACACCACGCTCTGCTCCAGGGCCTGTGACACCACGCTCTGCTCCGGTGCCTGTGACAACGCGCAATGCTCAGGGGTCCCCGACTCCGTGCCCTGCTCAGGGGTCCCCGACTCCGCGCCCTGCTCAGGCATCCCCGACTCCGCGCCCTGCTCAGGCATCCCCGACTTCGCGCCCTGCTCAGGCATCCCCGACTCCGCGCCCTGCTCAGGCATCCCCGACTCCGCGCCCTGCTCAGGCATCCCCGACTCCGCGCCCTGCTCAGGCGCCGCTGCCACCGAGCTCTGTGCCACAGCTGGTTGTACCTTGGTGTCATGTACAGTTTGTTTGAAGACATTAGAAATTGCTATGCAGGCATTAATTAGTAATTCTCTGTTTTCGGCGGGAGTTTTATCCAGGATTTCCATCAATTTAAAAAAAGTTACATCATCCTTTTTGCAGAGCCAGTACACAGAGTGGTCACTGGGACCATTTCTCCTTGAATTGTTAGTCATGTTGGCACATTTTTTGTGTATGGCTGCTGAACAGAGTTGGCATTGAAAGCTCTGTTGGTAATCTACCTTCATGTTGCATTCTATGCACGTTTTTATCAAAGCCATTTTTGAACACTTCTGTTCAGTGGTGATGGTCTTACAGGGTGGGGTGTTGACCGGTGGGGGAGTTGACCGCGGGTGCTGGCCGTGGGAGCTGGCCGTGGGTACCTAACTGGCCGTGGGGAGCTGGCCGTGGGTCCTAGCACATAGATACTAAACACTATTAAAAATATTCATATAATAACTACAAATCTACAAAAAATGTATATAAAATACAAACAGAATAAACGACAATTTTAAAGTACTAACCAAAATCTTATAAAAACTCAAATATTAAATAAAATTAAATACCAAAAAATGTATTATATATCCTGAATAAAAGATTATATTAATGTACAATGTCAAGACTTGAAATAATTAAGAAAGGGCAAAGGCATGATAAACTAAACAAAATTATAATTAAATTAAACTACCAGAATGAACTATAAATCAATTTACAGGGCCTACTGTGCACTATACAGTGTATAGTGCACAGCTGAAAGGTTGCTATTTAACAGAGGCCGCAGCTCCTTTATATATAAGGATTCCATTACTCTCAAATCTGACTGGCCATTCATAAAAGTGTCCAGAATTTTAAAATCAGATTCCAGCAGAGAATGATTAAACTCATAACAATGGTTTCTAATCTCCGAAAATGCTGGTTTAGACAATGGTAATCCAGTCCTAAAAGATAATCCCCAGTGCTCAAGTATCCTAATCTTAAAGTTCCGAATGGAACTCCGATATATCCAGCATTACAGCTGGAACAATTATACATATATACGACATTTGAGCACAAGGGGGTAGGCACTTTATCTTTAAATTTAAAATAAGAGCCTATGGTATTTGTGTTGACAAAAATAAATCTAAAGTCTACTTGAGGATAACAATGCTGCAACAGTCTCCTCAAACGACTCCTTACAGAAAAGCTAATAGTGCCATAAAATGGTAATTTAATATATTTAAGATCCCTTTCTACTGTAGTAATACTACACGATGGGTGAAACTTCTTATTTAAAAAATTCCTTATAAAGGTATAAACCATATGAAAAGAATAACCATTATTTGAAAAAAAATTCACAAGAAAATTAATTTCTTTATCAAAGTTATTCCAATTTGAGCATAAAACAAAGGTCTTATTCAGTAGAGTGTTAATTGCATTTTTCTTAAAAATATCAGGAACAAAAGAATTAAAACTTAAACCTAAACCAGTAAAGGTTGGTTTCCTAAAAATATTATTGTTGAACCCATTAAGGTTATTCACTTTTACATCAAGAAACGACATTGAATTGTCCACTTCACACTCTGCAGTAAACCGTATATTACTACGTTGTGCATTAAGATACTCTCTAAATTTCTCAATATGACATTGGTCCTTGAATAACAAAAAAGTGTCATCTACATATCTCCTGTACAAGACTGGTTTAAAGGCCAAAGGACAATTATCAAGCCAATTTATTTCATGAAAACTCAAAAAAGCATTAGCCAGTGCAGGACTTATATATAAAGGAGCTGCGGCCTCTGTTAAATAGCAACCTTTCAGCTGTTCAATTGTACACTGTATAGTGCACAGTAGGCCCTGTAAATTGATTTATAGTTCATTCTGGTAGTTTAATTTTATTATAATTTTCTTTAGTTTATCATGCCTTTGCCCTTTCTTACTTATTTCAAGTCTTGACATTGTACATTATTATAATCTTTTATTTAGGATATATAATACATTTTTTGGTATTTAATTTTATTTAATATTTGAGTTTTTATAAGATTTTGGTTAGTACTTTATAATTGTCGTTTAATCTGTTTGTATTTTATATATATTTTTTGTAGATTTGTAGTCATTATATGAATATTTGTTATAGTGTTTGGTATCTATGTATTAGGTATCAAGTTTCACTTCTGATCACTTCACGTAAGTTTAATAATATGGTTTGTTTTAGTAGTTATAAATTTCGTCTTGTAGTCTAATGGATTTTTAAATTAACTTTTATATATGTGACAGTTAATAAGTTTTAATTGTATTGATCACGTTAAGTGCGCTTAAGTGTTTTGTTTTTTAAGCATTTTCCTTTCTTTGATAGGCAATTATATTCAGTATGAGTTCTTTGTTTACTAGTTATTTGATTGTGATTTCTGTTTTTTCTTTTAGATCTGATGATGAATACGAGAAGTATTCGAAACGTTATGCATTTTAAAGTAAAGAATCTGAAACAAGATGTTCAGTATATCCCTGGTTTTCCTATTCATCTTAAAATTAAGATTCCCGAAGGGAACATAGATCATAAATATTTTATTAAAACGATATGGAAGACCTGTAGTTACTTTATACAGAAGAATAGAAAAAATGTATTTCGCAGTTAAGAAGGCTCACTTGGATTTGGAATTCCTACAAACCTGTAAGGCGCATCGTTTGGTCCCAAGATTCCTCAGGTTTAAAGTGTATTCCGACAAATTTGCGTTAACAAGTGAATATAATTCTTGGTTATTAAGATTGTTGGACTTTAAAATTTCTGAAAAGCAGAAGCGGGTAAATAAGTTGAAAAGTGAATTGCACGTGTACTTGGAGAAATTCAAGATCTTGGTTTCCTGGGTTGATTTTGCATCCTTAAAATGTAAATATGAAAAGTATAATGATAAAAGGGTTGAAAAATGTAGACTTATTCACGGGAAGAAATTGCGGAACTTGGGTATACCTTCATTTAATTCGGTGGACCCTGATAAGGTGGTTTTCAATTTTTCAAAGAGAATTCTGTCTCCCATTGAGAAAGAACTTCTCTCTCTGGGGTTAGACTTCGGGTTGACGTGTAAAAAACCTAAATTTATTAATCATTTTTTAGGTTTTGAGCGGTTATGCAATACATTGAAAACTTGTACCTTAAGGACTGGTACAAATTTTAGTTGGACCAATATCATCAGTACTGTTTCTTCCTTAGCACATGAAGTCTTTAATGACTTTGGTAAATATAAATCTACATTCCCTCCTTTTGACAAAAGGAAATTGGATTGTATTAATGGCTTAAAGAATGATAGGAGTATTTGTATTACTAGACCAGATAAAGGTAGGGGTATAGTGGTTTTGGACAAGTTAGAGTATGTGTATAAGGTTGAAAGGTTGTTAGAAGACCCCTCTAAATTTACGTTAGTTGATATAGACCTTTTTTCGTATATTTTGAAATGTGAGGATAAACTAAGTAGAGTTTTAAAAGTCTGAAAGACACTCTTTTTGATTATACAAAATTACTTGCAACTGGCTCTAAGCCAGGCATCTTATACGGGTTACCTAAAGTTCATAAAACAGGTATACCGATTCGTCCTATTTTATCAGCGATTGGCACTTTTAATTATAAACTGGCAAAGTTTCTGGTTCCATTATTAGAACCATTAACGCATAATGAATTTACTGTGAGAAATTCTCAGGATTTTGTAAAAGAACTTTCCTCTTTAAATTTTGAGTTCCCAACTATAATGGCCAGTTTCGATGTTGAATCACTTTTTACTAATATTCCTCTGTTGGAAACCATTGATATCTGTGTAAGTCAATTATTTGCTGACACTAACTTAGTGTCTGGATTTTGTAGTAAAATATTCAGACGGCTGTTAGAAATAGCAGTTAAAGACTCCATCTTTATGTTTAATAATATTTATTATAAACAAATTGATGGAGTAGCAATGGGGTCTCCTTTAGGTCCTGCACTGGCTAATGCTTTTTTGAGTTTTCATGAAATAAATTGGCTTGATAATTGTCCTTTGGCCTTTAAACCAGTCTTGTACAGGAGATATGTAGATGACACTTTTTGTTATTCAAGGACCAATGTCATATTGAGAAATTTAGAGAGTATCTTAATGCACAACATAGTAATTAACGTTTTACTGCAGAGTGTGAAGTGGACAATTCATTGTCGTTTCTTGATGTAAAAGTGAATAACCTTAATGGGTTCAACACTAATGTTTTTAAGAAACCAACTTTTACTGGTTTAGGTTTAAATTTTAATTCTTTTGTTCCTGATATTTTTAAGAAAAATGCAATTAACACTCTACTGAATAGGGCCTTTGTTTTATGTTCTAATTGGAATAACTTTGATCAGGAAATTAATTTTCTTGTGAAATTTTTTTCAAATAATGGTTATCCTTTGCATATGGTTTATACCTTTATAAGGAATTTCTTAAATAAGAAGTTTCACCCATCGTGTAGGATTACTACAGTGGAAAGGGATCTTAAATATATGAAATTACCATTTTATGGCACTATTAGTTTTTCTGTAAGGAGTCGTTTGAGGAGACTGTTGCAGCAGTGTTATCCTCAAGTAGACTTTAGATTTATTTTTGTCAACACAAATACCATAGGCTCTTATTTTAAATTTAAAGATAAAGTGCCTACCCCCTTGTGCTCAAATGTCGTATATATGTATAATTATTCCAGCTGTAATGCTGGATATATCGGGAGTTCCATTCGGAACTTTAAGATTAGGATACTTGAGCACCGGGGATTATCATTTAGGACTGGATTACCATTGTCTAAACCAGCATTTTCGGAGATTAGAAACCATTGTTATGAGTTTAATCATTCTCTGCTGGAATCTGATTTTAAAATTCTGGACACTTGTATGAATGGCCAGTCAGATTTGAGAGTAATGGAATCCTTATATATAAAGGAGCTGCGGCCTCTGTTAAATAGCAACCTTTCAGCTGTTCAATTGTACACTGTATAGTGCACAGTAGGCCCTGTAAATTGATTTATAGTTCATTCTGGTAGTTTAATTTAATTATTATTTTGTTTAGTTTATCATGCCTTTGCCCTTTCTTACTTATTTCAAGTCTTGACATTGTACATTAATATAATCTTTTATTTAGGATATATAATACATTTTTTGGTATTTAATTTTATTTAATATTTGAGTTTTTATAAGATTTTGGTTAGTACTTTATAATTATCGTTTAATCTGTTTGTATTTTATATATATTTTTTGTAGATTTGTAGTCATTATATGAATATTTGTTATAGTGTTTGGTATCTATGTATTAGGTATCAAGTTTCACTTCTGATCACTTCACGTAAGTTTAATAGAATGGTTTGTTTTAGTAGTTATAAATTTCGTCTTGTAGTCTAATGGATTTTTAAATGAGCTTTTATATATGTGACAGTTAATAAGTTTTATTTGTATTGATCACTTTAAGTGCACTTAAGTGTTTTGTTTTTTAAGCATTTTCCTTTCTTTGATAGGCAATTATATTCAGTATGAGTTCTTTGTTTACTAGTTATTTGATTGATTTCTTTTTTTTTTTTTTTTAGATCTGATGATGAATACGAGAAGTATTCGAAACGTTATGCATTTTAAAGTAAAGAATCTGAAACAAGATGTTCAGTATATCCCTGGTTTTCCTATTCATCTTCAAATTAAGATTCCCGAAGGGAACATCGATCATATATATATATATATATACATATATATATATATATATATATATATATATATATATATATATATATATATATATATATATTATCAAATATGACCGAAAAAGTAAGATTAATAATTCTAACAGGAATTTTCTCAATATTTCTTATGGTTCCTTTCACTATCGATGGTAATTGAAAAATCAGTTCTCCAAAATTCATATTTTTTGTCTAGTCTAACGCGACACTTGAACGCATTTCGTAATAACTTATTACATTTTCAAAGACTTTAGTTTACACACACACAACTATAACCTGCAAACACTGAAACAGATTTCTTACTATGCTATAATTCAAACGGCTTTTCATTTTATATACCTGCATTTGGGTGAGGTGATATGTTACAACAGTTTTGGATGAGGTGAAAACAAACTTTCAACACAAGATAGAACATGAAATACTATTTTATCAAGGTCAAATAAGAAATATTTGACCTTGATAAAATGCTATGCCCACGATTACCATCCGAGTGCCGGCAGGGAAGTGGCTCAAATAGCTTCGGCTATCACTTCCTTATGTCCGGTCGTGATGGTCAAGCGGATTAAGGCGTCCTGTAGTTACCAGTTGTGTTGCTCCTGGGAGTATGGGTTCGAGTCACTTCTGGGGTGTGAGTTTTCAGTCATATATATATATATATATATATATATATATATATATATATATATATATATATATATATATATAATATATATATATATATAATATATATATATATAATATATATATATATATATATATATATATATATAATATATATATATATATAATATATATATATATTGGTGTATACTGGCAGCAGGTTTTCTTTTAAACATGTTTCATTGAATATGACCGCATATTCTGTATTTATTATTTTCTGGTTTAGGGCTTCTATCCCTCTATTTTCTTAGCATCAGGGCTTAATTGAAATAGGAGTTCTCCAAAACTCATTTTCGTACTTTTAAGGCGAAGAAAAGAAGTGATTTACTATAGAGTGTATTACACATATTTATATAATTTGCACGACGTTTCGAACCTCCATGGTTCATTCTCAAGTGAACAGATCTTACAATACTAGTTGATTTTACACCCGCACTGGGTCAGGTGATAATACAATGAAGGTGAAAACATGGGGGGATACATAAGGGATAAAAATGTGAGGTGAAACATAGAGGCTGCAGAAGGCTTATTGGCCCATACGAGGCATCTCCTATCTAAACAAAGATTAATCCAGTGTAATTGGCCTGTTATGTTGGACATTGTCTTCTGTGTTGGCATCTATATGTTCTTGTCTTGTCCTTACTCTACCCAGCCCGATGGAATCATCGCTTCCCTGGACGTTGAATCCCTATTTACCAACGTCCCAGTCGACACAACCATAGGAATGATACTGGACAGAGTATACAGAGACGAGAGCACCCCCAAATTAGACATACCTGAGCCACACTTGTAAAGTCTTCTCGAAGCATGTACAAAGGAAGCCCCTTTCATCAGTCCACAAGGAGACATGTATTTACAAATAGACGGAGTAGCAATGGGCTCCCCCTTAGGAGTTTTATTTGCTAATTTTTATATGGGAACCATCGAAGACAGGGTCTTCAGTAGCAGACAAAAATCAACTGTATACTGCCGTTATGTAGATGACATATTCGTAATAGTAAAAGACTCGGATGAACTAATTGACCTAAAAAGACACCTAGAGAGAGAGTCAGTACTCCGATTTACACATGAAAATAGTGAAAATAACAGTCTGCCATTCCTGGATGTACTAATAACAAAAACAGGAACCTCTTTAAGCACCAACGTATATACCAAGCCCACCAACATAGGATTATGCCTGAACGGTAGAAGTGAGTGCCCCCAAAGATACAAAGCCAGTGTTCTCAATGCTTATATTCGTCGAGCGCTTACCCACTGCTCTGAATGGAGCAACGTGAGTAGAGAGTTTGAAAGAGTAACTCAGGTATTGGTGAACAACGGATATAGCAACGCGGAAATAAACGCTGCTATAAGAAGACACTTGGACCGTTGGTATAATTCAGAACCTAGAACAGAAACCACAACACCCCCAATAAAATTATATTACAAATCAACCATGCACAGTGAACATATAAAAGAGGAAAGAATAATGAAAGAAATAATCCGTAAAGGAGTAAAAAGCACTACCCCTAACCAAAACATAAACCTGATAATATTCTACAAAACCAAGAAGACTTCCGAACTCCTTATCAAAAACAGCCCGAAGCCGACGGAGAACCCTCTACAGCAGTCAAGCGTTGTATACATGTACACTTGCCCCCACGAAGGATGTAACCTTCAATGTAAGTACATAGGTATGACGTCGACCAAGCTGACGAGGCGTTTGACATGCCATCTTCAATCTGGTGCCCCTAGGAATCACATGAGACAAGCCCATGACATTACTCTAACAAGAGAAATGTTGAACAAGAATACTTGCATAATAGACAAAACCCTAGATGCAAGAAGATTACAAATTCTTGAGGCAATTCACATAAGAATAGAGCGACCTACCATGAACACCCAAATCACGGAACTATTTACTCTACCCACCATGAGAGTAAGGACAAGACAAGAACATATAGATGCCAACACAGAAGACAATGTCCAACATAACAGGCCAATTACACTGGATTAATCTTTGTTTAGATAGGAGATGCCTCGTATGGGCCAATAAGCCTTCTGCAGCCTCTATGTTTCACCTCACATTTTTATCCCTTATGTATCCCCCCATGTTTTCACCTTCATTGTATTATCACCTGACCCAGTGCGGGTATAAAATCAACTAGTATTGTAAGATCTGTTCACTTGAGAATGAACCATGGAGGTTCGAAACGTCGTGCAAATTATATAAATAAGTGTAATACACTCTATAGTAAATCACTTCTTTTCTTCGCCTTAAAAGTACGAAAATGAGTTTTGGAGAACTCCTATTTCAATTAAGCCCTGATGCTAAGAAAATAGTTAGAGGGATAGAAGCCCTAAACCAGAAAATAATAAATACAGAATATGCGGTCATATTCAATGAAATATATATATATATATATATATATATATATATATATATATATATATATATATATATATATATATATATATATATATATATATATATATATATATATATTGTTAGCAGTCTTTCTTGTAAACATATGCTGTTGAATATGACCGAGAAGGTAAGATTAATAATTCTAACACTAATTTTCTCAATACTTCTTATGTTTTTCCTCACTGTCGATGGTAATTGAAATATCAATTCACCAAAATTTATTTTTATTTCTGGTCTGACGCCTGAACGTGTTTCATAATTCTTATTACATTTTCAAAGACTTAGTTTACATATAAAAATTCATCGTACATATACTCGTTTTGGGTGAGGTGATATGGCACAAAAGTTTTGGGTGAAGTGACAGACACAAGACAGAACACGAAACAATGGGTATAAATTGGGTATGAAAACATATAAATGGAATTAACGGAAGTAAGGCCTTCTGCGGAAGTAACCGCAGAAGGCCTATTGGCCCCATACCTCCTCTTGCTGCTTTTATTTTGGTTCGGGTCTTGAAGTGGGTAGAATATAGTTGTGCATTAATTGGCTATTAATTGCTGGTATTGACTTTTTGATGTGTAGTGCCTCGCAGATGTCGAGCCTCCTGATATCGCTGTATCTATCGATGATTTCTATGTTGTTTGTTAAGATTTATCTGGTGATGGTCCAGTTGTGAGAAGAGATTATACATTATACATATTGTATATTACATATTATATATTATACAACCTTGATGGAGCCCTGTTGTTTATGCATTATTAATCGCCTAGAAAGAGACGTTGTTGTCTTACCTATACACTGAGTTCTTTAGGGCTTACAGTCCCCAAGTGGGCATTTGAAGGCATAGACGACGTTGGTTTCCTTCAAGGCGTTCTGTTTGGTGTCTGGGGAGATTTTCTTGAGTTGGTTGGTCGTTTTTTCGGTTTTATAGTAAATTGTCAATTGTATTGTCTAACTTTTGTCTATTGGGATAACGTTCCTATCAACAATATCATATTCGACAACAAGAGGTCGAATATGTCGTCCAATAGGATCTCCAACTCCACTTTCCGGGCCATCTCACTTGGTCTGGACATAACGTGACAGTTTATGAACAAATCCACAAGGGCCGTGACGAGGATTCGAACCTGTGTCCGAGAGCATCCCAGACGCTGCCTTAATCGACTGAGCTACGACATGGTCAAAAGGAGTTGAAATCGAAGTTCTACTGAACTTACTGGATCCTATGGCCTCTCCAAGGATTTGGAGATTTTTATGTGTAAACTTCGTCGATGTTGCTGTTTCTCCCTTGGTTTGTAGCGTGAAGTAGTTGTGTTTTGCTGTCTTTGATCTCATTTTCTAACTTGTGTACCTGATTTCGAATCAGATCTTGGCGATATTTTATCGTGAAGGCTTGGTTTCTTGTTGCTGGGTCCCACAAGGGAACAAAGGTGGAGACTGAGTACCCAAATGAACCACAGGGACGTTGGAAAGAACTTTTTCACTGTCAGAGTAGTTAACAAGGGAAATGCATTAGGCAGTAATGTGGTGGAGGCTGACTCCATACACAGATTCATATGTAGATATGATAGAGCCCAGTAGGCTCAGGAATCTGTACATCAGTTGATTGACGGTTGAGAGGCGGGACACACACACACACCCAGGAAGCAGCCCGTAACAGCTGTCTAACTCCTAACTACCTATTTACTGTTAGGTAACAGTAGCATCAAAATGCAAGATATTCTGAACATCTGTTTCCGACGGCGCCGGAATCGCGACCCAGGACCAAAGGATTACGTGACCAACGTCCTGTTCACTCAGCC
Source organism: Procambarus clarkii (assembly GCF_040958095.1). Classification (NCBI taxonomy): domain Eukaryota; kingdom Metazoa; phylum Arthropoda; class Malacostraca; order Decapoda; family Cambaridae; genus Procambarus; species Procambarus clarkii. The sequence goes on along the minus strand of NC_091230.1, from coordinate 9,862,858 downwards.
ACAAACGCCCAGTGTGTGTGTGTGTTTATACTTACCTAGTTGTACTTACCTAGTTGTGCTTGCAGAGGTTGTGCTTGTTGAGCTCTGGCTCTTTTGTGCCGCCTCTCAACTGTCAATCAACTAATGTACAGGTTCTTGAGCCAACTGGGCTCTATCATATCTACACTTGAAGCTGTGTATGGAGTCAGCTTCCACCACATCACTTCCTAACGCATTCCATTTGTCTACTACTCTGACACTGAAAAAATTCTTGCTAACGTCTCTATGGCTCATTTGGGCACTCAATTTCCACCTTTGTCCCCTAGTGCGTGTGCCCCTTGTGTTAAATAGTTTGTAGTTATCTACCCTCTCAATTCCTCTGAGAATCTTGTATGTGGTGATCATGTCCCCCTCGAACTCTTCTGTCTCCCAGTGATGTGAGGTTTAATTCCCGTAGTCTCTCCTCGTAGCTCATACCCCTCAGTTCGGGTACTAGTCTGGTGGCAAACCTTCGAACCTTCTTGCAGTTTAGTCTTATGCTTGATTAGATATGGACTCCATCCTGGAGCCGCATACTCCAGGATTGGTCTGACATATGTGGCATATATAATGTTCTGAAAGATTCCATACACAAGTTTCTAAAGGCCGTTCTTATGTTAGCCAACCTGGCATATGCCGCTGATGTTATCCTCTTGATATGAGCTTCAGGAGACAAGTCTGGCATGATATCAACCCTCAAGTCTTTCTCTCTCTCTGACTCTTGAAGTATTTCATCTCCCAAATGATACCTTCTATCTGGTCTCCTGCTTCCTAACCCTATCTTCATTACATTACATTTGCTTGGGTTAAACTCTAACAACCATTTGTTCGACCATTCCTGCAGTTTGTCCAGATCTTCTTGAAGCCTCAAGCTGTCCTCCTCTGTCTTAATCCTTCTCATAATTTTGGCGTCGTCAGCAAACATTGAGAGGAATGAGTCTATACCCTCTGGGAGATCATTTACGTATATCAGAAACAGGATAGGTCCAAGTACAGAGCCCTGTGGGACTCCACTGGTGACTTCACGCCAGTCTGAGGTCTCACCCCTCACTGTAACTCTCTGCTTCCTATTGTTTAGGTACTCCCTTATCCACTGGAGCGCCCTATCAGTTACTCCTGCCTGTTTCTCTAGCTTATGCATCAACCTTTTATGGGGTACTGTGTCAAAGGCTTTCCGACAGTCCAAAAAAATGCAGTCCGCCCACCCTTCTCTTTCTTGTTTAATCTTTGTCACCTGATCGTAGAATTCTATCAATCCTGTATGCAAGATTTACCCTCCCTGAACCTATGTTGATGGGTTGTCACGAAGTCTCTTTTCTCCAGATGTGTTACTAGGTTTTTTTCTCACAATCTTCTCCATCACCTTGCATGGTATACAAGTTAAGGACACTGGCCTGTAGTTCAGTGCCTCTTGTCTGTCACCCTTTTTGTATATTGGTACTACATTAGCAGTCTTCCATATTTCTGGTAGGTCCCCCGTTTCCAGTGACCTACTATACACTATGGAGAGTGGTAGGCAAAGTGCTCCTGTACACTCTTTCAATACCCATGGCGAGATTCCATCCGGCCCAACAGCTTTTCTCACATCCAGCTCCAATAGGTGCTTCTTGACCTCATCTCTTGTAATTTTGAACCTATCCAAGGTCACCTGGTTTGCTGCCACCTCTTCTAGCGCCGCGACATCTCCCTGTTCTATTGTAAAGACCTCCTGGAACCTTTTGTTGAGTTCTTCACACACCTCTTTGTCATTCTCTGTGTACCTGTCCTCGCCCACCCTAAGTTTCATCACCTGTTCCTTCACTGTTGTCTTCCTCCTTATGTGACTGTGTAGTAGCTTGGGTTCGGTCTTGGCTTTATTAGCTATATCATTTTCATACCTTTTCTCAGCTGCTCTTCTCACACTGACATACTCGTTCCTGGTTCTCTGGTATCTCTCTCTACTTCCTGGTGTTCTGTTATTACGAAAGTTCCTCCATGCCCTTTTGTTTTGCTCCTTTGCTTTCATACATTCCTTATTAAACCCCCGGATTCTTCCTTTGCTTCTGTTTTTTCCTGTCGGGCTGGGACAAACCTGCTTACAGCCTCCTGACATTTTTGGGTGACATAGTCCATCATGTCTTGTACGGACTTGGTTCCGAGTTCTGTGTCCCTATGTATATCCCATAGGAATTTATTCATTTCCTCATAGTTTCCCTTTCGGTACGCCAGCCCTTTGGTTCCCAGTTCTTTTTTGGGGGTGATAATTCCCAGCTCAACCAGGTACTCAAAGCTCAATACACTGTGATCACTCATTCCCAAGGGGGTTTCCAACTTAACTTCCCTTATATCCGACTCATTTAGGGTAAATATCAGATCAAGCAAGGCTGGTTCATCCCCTCCTCTCATTATTGTCGGTCCCTTGACGTGTTGACTTAGAAAGTTTCTCGTTGCCACATCCAGCAGCTTAGCTCTCCATATGTCTGGGCCTCCATGTGGGTCTCTGTTCCCCCAATCTATCTTCCCATGGTTGAAGTCTCCCATGATTAGAAGTCTGGATCCGTTCCTGCTAGCCACAGAAGCTGCTCTCTCTATTATATTGATGGTGGCCAAGTTGTTTCTATCATATTCCTGTCTGGGTCTTCTGTCATTTGGTGGGGGGTTATATATGACTACTATTATAAATTTCTGTCCTCCAGTTGCTATGGTGCCTGAAATGTAGTCACTGAAACCTTCACAGTTCTGAATTACCATCTCTTCGAAACTCCAACCTTCTCTTAGTAGCAGAGCTACCCCACCTCCTCCTCTCCCTTCTCTCTCTTTCCTCACTACATAGTAGCCCTGTGGAAACACTGCGTTTGTTATGATTTTCGTTAACTTTGTTTCTGTGAGTGCTATTATGTCTGGGTTTTCTTCTAGTGCGCATTCTCCAAGTTCACTTGTTTTATTTGAAATTCCATCTATGTTAGTGTACATCGCCTTGAAGCTCACTTTCTTCGGTTCATTTTCATGTCCCTTTCTTGGCAAGCATTCTGCTGGTGTGGAAAGCTGTTCCCTGGGTGAGAGGATCTGTGAGGTGGTTTGCAGGGTCTCAGAGGATTTTGGGGGGGGGGGGGTGGGGGTTTAAGGGAAGGGGGGGAGAGGTAGGGTGTGGGTTAAGGAGGTAGGGGGGACATGGAGGATACGCAGTGAGGGGGAGGAGGGATAGGGAGGGTCTGGGATGATGGGGGAGGGGGGACAGGGGGGAAAAGGTGGGAGGGGGGACATGATGGGAATTGGGAAGGGGTGTCAGGGTCAGAATAGGGTGGGGTGGGAGGGAGGGTTGGGTGGGGGCAGGTAGGGTGAGGGGAAGGGAGGGTTTCTCTGCAGAGGGGGGTGGTGGTGTGGCCCCCCCCCTCTGGTGTTGCTGGGATGCTGGTTTTGGGTTCTCCTCTTGTCTCTGGGACTGTTGTGTTGAGGGCTGTGATTTCCTGGTTTGCTCCTCTCTCCCTGCGCTTCCTCCTTGCCTCTGCTGCCCTGGCTCTCTCCTCCTTCGTCCTGTCCCTCTGCAGGAATACTTTTTTGTATCCCTCCATATGCTGCAGACGACTCTTCCTTTCGAGAATGTCCTCCTTTGTGGTTTCGTTTGTAAACACCACCTTTACAAGTCGGTTTCTGTCCTTGTTGTACCAGCCCAACCTGAGAACCTTCTCTATGTTATGTACAGCCCCTTCCATCTGTAACCCCTTCAGTAGCCCATGTACTGCCTCTCTATCCTTGCCATTTCATTCTTGCCTGTTGGATCCTTCCTGTTCTTTGATGCCTACAACTACCACTGATCTTTTTCTCTCCAGCAGTTGAGTGGTGCACCTTGCTGCTTCCTGTGACGTAGCTGCTTGCATCGCTACCTCCCTCACTGTGTCCATTGCTTCTGAGCTCTTTTTCAGTATATCCGCAAATGTATCAGGTACAGAGGCATTTCCTTCCAATGTAACATTCCCACCTTCCCTTTGGATGATAATCTGATGTTCGGTCTCTATTTTTCTCAGTGAGAGATTTGATCTCCTCCCTTGCTGATGCCAGCTCACTTTACAGATTGTTAATTGTAATCTTCATTTCATTCATCTCCCTCCTGAATTCCTCCAGAACTTGGGTTAGCAATTCCTTTGTTTGATCTCCCTGGCTGCTTTCCTTGTCCTTGTTGCGGCCTCCTGCCATTTTGTCCCTTGTCAAGAGAGAGAGAGAGCAAGAGAGCAAGAGAAAGAGAGAGCAAACAAGAGAGAGAGAGGGCAAGAGAGAGAGAGGGCAAGAGAGAGGGCAAGAGAGAGAGAGGGCAAGAGAGAGAGAGGGCAAGAGAGAGAGAGGGCAAGAGAGAGCAAACAAGAGAGAGCAAACAAGAGAGAGAGAGAGCAAGAGAGAGAGAGAGCAAGAGAGAGAGAGAGAGAGAGAGAGAGAGAGAGAGAGAGAGAGAGAGAGAGCGAGAGAGAAAGAGCGAGAGAGAGAGAGAGAGAGAGAGAGAGAGAGAGAGAGAGAGAGAGAGAGAGAGAGAGAGAGAGAGAGAGAGAGAGAGAGAGAGAGAGAGAGAGAGAGAGAGAGAGAGAGAACATGTGTCTCTTGGGATGGGGTTACTAGGAGGTGAGGTGTTCAGCTTACAGCAGGTAAGAAGGGGGGTGGATTATGAGAGGTTTTATCTCCTTTCCACGAAAGGTGTTAATCCCTTCTAGCCTGTGTGTGCGTGTGTGTGTGTGCATGCATACGTACGTGGGCTTGAGTGCGTGCGTGTGCGTGTGTCACTAGTTCACGGAAGCGGTAACTTCTACCCAGAATGAGCCACACCGAGATTTTAAATATATATACTATCCTGAACAAGAATTTGATAATATTTTACCTCACACTGTACACCTGATTACTTGACCAGAGAGGGGGTACATACCAGACTGTTTCCCGCTCACACAACTAGATGAGTAATGATGATGTATGGTTGACGATGGTGCTCCGTCGTCGCCTTTCCACTTGGTGATTCTCTAAGTGCTAGTAGATTGACGATGTCGATTCTTTTCTACACAAATCTCTGGGGTCACAGTCACCACCCAACAAACACAGTCACAGTTCCACGGCGGGCCGTCCTACCTGGCCGTCAGGTCAGGTCAGGTCAGGTCACTACTCGGTCCTCCACACTGTATGCACCGGTGATTTCACTAGTTACACTTTGGTTTCTTCGCACTATCGCTAGCGATATGACTATGCTATGTAGCACCCTGCTAGCTACACACTGCGAGAGGCCAAATACTATGATCTAGCCTCAATAATCCTTCAATGTCCCGAGAAATTGAAGAATTTCTGCGGACCTCGCTAATCGTGTGTCTCTCCTACCGTCGCTCGTGTGTGTGTCAGGCTGGAGCTGCATACTCCAGGATTGGTCTTACATAAGTGGTATACAGGGTTGTGTGTGTGTGTGTGTGTGTGTGTGTGTGTGTGTGTGTGTGTGTGTGTGTGTGTGTGTGTACTCACCTAATTGTACTCACCTAATTGTGCTTGCGGGGGTTGAGCTTTGGCTCTTTGGTCCCGCCTCTCAACTGTCAATCAACTGGTGTACAGATTCCTGAGCCTACTGGGCTCTATCATATCTACATTTGAAACTGTGTATGGAGTCAGCCTCCACCACATCACTTCCTAGTGCATTCCATTTATTAACTACTCTGACACTGAAAAAATTCTTTCTAACGTCTCTGTGGCTCATCTGGGTACTAAGTTTCCACCTGTGTCCCCTTGTTCGTGTCCCACCCGTGCTGAAGAGTTTGTCTTTGTCCACCCTGTCAATTCCCCTGAGAATTTTGTAGGTGGTTATCATGTCTCCCCTTACTCTTCTGTTTTCCAGGGATGTGAGGTTCAGCCCCTTTAGCCTTTCCTTGTAGCTCAATCCTCTCAGTTCCGGGACGAGCCTGGTGGCATACCGCTGAATCTTCTCTAACTTTGTCTTGTGTTTAACTAGGTATGGACTCCAGGCTGGAGCTGCATACTCCAGGATTGGTCTTACATAAGTGGTATACAGGATTCTGAAAGATTCCTTACACAAGTTTCTGAAGGCAGTTCTTATGTTGGCCAGTCTAGCATATGCCGCTGATGATATTCTTTTGATGTGGGCCTCTGGCGACAGGTTCGGTTTGATATCAACTCCCAGATCCTTCTCTCTATTTGACTCTTGCAGGATTTCACCTTCCAGATGATACCTTGTGTTCAGCCTCCTGCTCCCTTCGCCTAATTTCATCACCTTACACTTTCCTGAGTTGAACTTTAGCAGCCATTTTCTAGACCATTCCTCCAGTTTATCTAGGTCATTCTGTAGTCTCTGTCTATCTTCATCCGTCTTGATTCTTCTCATAATTTTTGCATCATCAGCAAACATTTTGAGGAATGAGTCTATACCCTCTGGAAGATCGTTCACATATATTAGAAACAGGATGGGTCCAAGTACTGAGCCCTGTGAGACTCCGCTGGTGACATCTCGCCACTCTGATGTCTCCCCCCCTCACCGTTACTCGCTGTTTCCTGTTGCTTAAGTACTCCCTTATCCACTGGAGCACATTCCCTTTTACTCCTGCCTGTTGCTCCAACTTTTTTAACAGCCTTTTATAGGGTACTGTGTCAAAGGCTTTTTGGCAATCCAGGAAAATGCAGTCGGCCCACCCTTCTCTTTCCTGCCTAATTTTCGTTGCCTGGTCATAAAATTCTATTAAACCTGTGAGGGACAATTTACCATCTCTGAACCCATGTTGGTGGTGCGTTACAAAGTTATTTCCCTCCAGATGCTCTACGAGCCTTTTCCTCACGATCTTCTCCATCACCTTGCATGGTAAACAAGTTAAGGAAACTGGCCTGTAATTCAGTGCTTCTTGCCTGTCACCCTTTTTTGTATATTGGGACCACGTTAGCTGTCTTCCAACTTTCTGGTAAGTCTCCTGTTTCCAGTGACCTGTTATACACAATAGAGAGTGGCACACTTAGTGCTTCTGCACCTTCCTTTAGTATCCATGGTGAGATTCTGTCAGGCCCAACTGCCTTTGTCACATCCAGTTCCAGCAGACACCTTTTGACCTCACCACTGGTGAGGTCAAATTCATCCAATGTTGCTTGGTTTGCCGCCTCCTCATTTAGTGCAGGGGCTTCTCCTTGTTCTATTGTGAAGACCTCCTGGAATCTCTTGTTGAGTTCTTTACACACCTCCTTGTTATTCTCTGTGTATCTGTTCTCCCCTTTCCGCAGCTTCATCACTTGTTCCTTCACTGCTGTTTTCCTCCTGATGTGGCTGTGGAGCAGCTTTGGTTGGGTCTTGACTTTACTCACGATGTCATTTTCAAACTGTCTCTCTGCTTCCCTCCTCACTCTGAGGTACTCATTTCTGGCTCTCTGGTATCTCTCCCTGCTCTCTGGTGTTCTGTTATTTCTGTAGTTTCTCCATGTTCTTTTACTCAGTTGATTCGCTACCTTAGATTCCTGGTTAAACCATAGGTTTTTCTGTTGTTTTTCGTTTTTCTCCTTTTGGACGGGGATAAACCTGTGTGCAGCTTCCTGGCACTTCTGGGTGACAAAATCCATCATGACCTGCACATTCTTGTCTCTAAGTTCTGTTTCCCATGATATTCCCCTGAGGAAGTTCCTCATCTCATCATATTTTCCTCTTCGGTAATTCAGTCTTTTTCCCTCCGCTCCCATCCTTGGATAGGTTATCCCTACCTCCACCAAGTACTCATTGGTCAGTACACTGTGGTCACTCATTCCTATGGGGGCTTCAACTTTGACTTCCCTTATTTCTGACTCATTCAGGGTGAATATCAAGTCGAGTCTAGCTGGTTCATCAGGGCCTCTCACTCTTGTGGGTTCCTTGACATGCTGGCTCAGAAAATTCCTTGTAGCCACTTCCAAGAGTTTAGCTCTCCACCTATCTGCACCACCATGTGGGTCCCCATTCTCCCAGTCTATCTTTCCATGGTTGAAATCGCCCATGATTAAGAGTCTTGAGCCATTCCTGAAGGCAACTGAAGCTGGTCTCTCTATTATATTAATGGTTGCCATGTTGTTCCTATCAAACTCCTGTCTAGGTCTTCTGTCATTTAAGGGAGGGTTGTAAATGACTGCCACTATTATCTTAGGTCCACCCATTGTTATAGTTCCAGTTATGTAATCTCTGAATCCGTCACAGCCCGGAATTTCCATCTCATCAAAACTCCAGTCCTTCCTTATCAGCAAGGCCACTCCTCCACCTCCTCTCCGTTCCCTCTCTTTCCTTACTATATAGTAGTCCTTTGGAAACACAGCATCTGTTATGTTGTTCCATGGTCATTGCTACTTGGGTAGGCTCATCCTCCTGTGAGGTAGTTTCCAGGGGTTCAGGGGGAGGTGGAGTGGGGGGTGGAGTGGGGGGTGGAGGGCTTAGGTCTTGTTCAGGCCTGCTTAGGGCAGGAAGAAATCCTGGGGGTGAGGGAGCAGGGATTGCTTGGGGAAAGGGCACGCCCTTTTGCGGTGTAGTTGACAGGGGTTTGGAGGGAGATGGAGTGGGGGGGTGGAGGGCTTTGGTCTTGCTCAGGCCTGCTTGGGGCAGGGAGAAGACCAGGGGCTGGGAAAGCAGGGGCTACTTAGGGTAAGGGGAGGGGGGAGGATTTGGGTTTCATGATGGGCATTATGTATTGTGCATAATGCATGGGCATTGTGAGTGTGTGCGCGCGCGCGCGCGTGTGTGTGTGTGTGTGTGTGTGTGTGTGTGTGTGTGTGTGTGTGTGTGTGTGTGTGTGTGTGTGTGTGTGTGTGTGTGTGAGTGTGTGTGTGTGTGTGTACTCACCTAGTTGTGCTTGCGGGGATTGAGCTCTGGCTCTTTGGTCCCGCCTCTCAACCGTCAATCAACAGGTGTACAGTTTCCTGAGCCTATTGGGCTATATCATAACTACACTTGAAACTGTGTATGGAGTCAGCCTCCACCACATTACTTCCTAATAGATTCCATTTGTCAACCACTCTGACACTAAAAAAGTTCTTTCTAATATCTCTGTGGCTCATTTGGGCACTCAGTTTCCACCTGTGTCCCCTTGTGCGTGTGCCCCTTGTGTTAAACAGCCTGTCTTTATCAACCCTGTCGATTCCCTTGAGAATCTTGAATGTGGAGATCATGTCCCCCCTAACTCTTCTGTCTATCAACGAAGTGAGGTTTAATTCCCGTAGTCTCTCCTCGTAGCTCATACCTCTCAGCTCGGATACTAGTCTGGTGGCAAACCTTTGAACCTTTTCCAGTTTAGCTTATGCTTGACTAGATATGGACTCCATGCTGGAGCCGCATACTCCAGGATTGGTCTGATATATGTAGTATATAATGTTCTGAAAGATTCCTTACACAAGTTTCTAAAGGCCGTTCTTATGTTAGCCAACCTGGCATATGCTGCTGATGTTATCCTCTTGATATGAGCTTCAGGGGACAGGTCTGGCGTGATATCAACCCCCAGATCTTTCTCTCTCTCTGACTCTTGAAGTATTTCATCTCCTAAATGGTACCTTGTATCTGGTCTCCTGCTTCCTACCCCTATCTTCATTACGTTACATTTGCTTGGGTTAAACTCTAACAGCCATTTGTTCGACCATTCCTGCAGCTTGTCCAGGTCTTCTTGAAGCCTCAAGCTGTCCTCCTCTGTCTTAATCCTTCTCATAATTTTGGCGTCGTCAGCAAACATTGAGAGGAATGAGTCTATAACCTCTGGGAGATCATTTACGTATATCAGAAACAGGATAGGTCCAAGTACAGTGCCCTGTGGGACTCCACTGGTGACTTCACGCCAGTCTGAGGTCTCACCCCTCACTGTAACTCTCTGCTCCCTTATGCTTAGGTACTCCCTTATCCACTGGAGCGCCCTACCAGTTACTCCTGCCTGTTTCTCCAGCTTATGCATCAACCTTTTATGGGGAACTGTGTCTAAGTCTTTCCAACAGTCCAAAAAAATGCAGTCCGCCCACCCTTCTCTTTCTTGCTTAATCTTTGTCACCTGATCGTAGAATTCTATCAATCCTGTAAGGCAAGATTTACCCTCCCTGAACCCATGTTGATGGGTTGCCACGAAGTCTCTTCTCTCCAGATGTGTTACTAGGATTTTTCTCACAATCTTCTCCATCACCTTGCATGGTATACAAGTTAAGGACACTGGCCTGTAGTTCAGTGCCTCTTGTCTGTCACCTTTTTTGTATATTGGTACTACATTAGCAGTCTCCCATATTTCTGGTAGGTCCCCCGTTTTCAGTACACTATACACTATGGAGAGTGGTAAGCAAAGATCTTCTGCACACTCTTTCAATACCCATGGCGAGATTCCGTCCGGCCCAACAGCTTTTCTCACAACCAGCTCCAATAGGTGCTTCTTGACCTCATCTCTTGTAATTTCGAACCTATCCAAGGTCACCTGGTATGCTGCCACCTCTTCTAGCGCCATGACATCTCCCTGTTCTATTGTAAAGACCTCCTGGAACCTTTTGTTGAGTTCTTCACAAGCCTCTTTGTCATTCTCATGTACCTGTCCTCGCCCACCCTAAGTTTCACCACCTGTTCCTTCACTGTTGTCTTCCTCCTGATGTGACTGTGTAGTAGCTTTGGTTCGGTCTTGGCTTTATTATCTATATCATTTTCATACCTTTTCTCAGCTGCTCTTCTCACACTGACATACTCGTTCCTGGTTCTCTGGTATCTCTCTCTTCTTTCTGGTGTGACGATAATCTCCTTCAAGAGATTGAGCCTGCTCTTCCCTCCAAAAATACGTCGATACATCTATATAAAACTACTATGGAAGAAATGTCCAACAACGACAACAACACCAGCAAGGTTTGCCAGAGCGCAAAACGTATGCAGCCAGGAACACCTGCTCAGCCTCAAACCGCCAAACTACCTGTCTTGTTGCCGGCTCCTCGCTGATTGGCCGCCGGTCCAGCTGCAACTGCACTCACCCACCATACTACTTGATGTCTGGGGCCGCCACGACCTCAGTCCTCAGAATATTCAGTTCTTTCATACGGTTAACACTTCTTCCTGGTAGACGAAGCTTTGGCTTACGTGTACTGAGAGAGGTGATAGCTTATAGCCAATATTCCTGCACTTCTCATTTTATTGTATATTGCACAGCTTGTTATTGCTCACTTGTCTTAACGTAACTTTTCATTTTGTCATTTAAATTATTCTTATTATTTTGATTGATTGATTTTATTATACGAATTTGTATGTCCATTTTATTCATGTTTTGTTCATTTAACGTAATTAAAATTTCATTGTTAAAATTTACTTGTGTTTTGTGTGTCTTCTCCTTACCTTACCACAGACGAAGTTCCAGATTTTCTATTTTTTTTTATTCTATGTGACGAGGCCATACCCCTAGCTTTGAACAGCCGAACACCAACGCGTTACCGTCACACTGGTGTTCTGTTATTACGAAAGTTCCTCCATGCCCTTTTGTTCAGCTCCTTTGCTTTCATACATTCCCTATTAAACCACGGATTCTTCCTTTGCTTTTTTTTCCATGTCGGGTTGGGACAAACCTGCTTACAACCTCCTGACACTTTTGGGTGACGTAGTCCATCAACACTAAATCTAAAATATTATTTTCCCGTGTTGGTTCCTTAATGTGTTGCGTAAGAAAGCAATCGTCAATTAATTCTAGAAAATCTTCTGCTTTCCTATTCCCTGTTTTGTTCACCCAGTTTATTCCACTAAAATTAAAGTCACCCATGACATAAATACTGTTAGATCTAGATGCTCTAGATATTTCATTCCATAGATGCTTTGCTTCCATTCTGTCTAAATTTGGTAGCCTATATATAACTCCTATTATAATATTATTTGCTTTTTCGTTTAATTCTATCCAAATAGTTTCTGTGTGTGGCTCAGTTTTGATTCCCTCTTTGATACTACATTTCAAATTGTCCCTAACATATATGGCTACTCCCCCTCCTTGTCTAATATATCTATCTGTGTGAAATAGTTTAAATCCATTTATTTGATATTCAGCTAATAGTTCTCTATTTTTTATATTCATCCACGTTTCGGTAAGTGCAATAATATCTATTTTTTCTGTGCAGACAAGAGCATTTAATTCATTAATTTTATTTCTTAGACTTCTACTGTTAGTGTAATATATCCTAAGTGAATTGTTATTTTGAGGCCCTTTTCTTTCCCCCTGATCATTTTGCCAATTCTTTTCTCCCACGAACACATACTTTTATTACCTCCTTCCTCCAAATCAATTCCCATACCACTATCTACTAACAGTTTAAACCCAAACAAACACCTCTAACCACTGGTTCCAACGAGTTCGCAACAGCAACAACCCCAGCCCTCGATAGATGCACCCCATCACGAGCATACATTTCATTTCTTCCATAGAAGCGTTCCCAGTTGTCTATGAAAGATATTGCATTTGATTTGCAATATCTTTCCAGCCGGCAATTGACACCAAGTGCCCTCGACATCCATTCATTTCCCACTCTCTTTCTTGGAAGAATGCCACATATGATCGGGATTCCTCCCTTGCTCCTAACTAATTCAATGGCTGTCCTAAATCTCTGTATTAGTTCCTCACTCCTAACTCCCCCAACATCATTACCCCCTGCACTAATACAAATAATGGGCTTGTTCCCATTTCCCGTCATAATATCATTCATGTTTTCAACAATATCACCAATTCCAGCTCCCGGATAGCAAACCCTTAATCTGTTCCCCCTATCTCTGGCACAAAACGTTCTGTCTAAATACCTCACCTGGGAATCTCCCACAACCAAAATTCGCTTCGGTACCGCCCTAACTTTCTGAGCAGCCTGAGGGGCCTGCGCTCCGCCGTTCCTCGCTGATTTCCTCGCTGCAGGCGCACTACAGCACTCGTCCTCCAACACGGCAAATGAATTTGCCGTCCTTAGGGCGTTAGTAGGCGGCCTTGTCAAGGTCTTCTTAAGACCCCTGTCTTTCAATACTCTCCACGATGAGATCTCGTCAACACTGGTCTCCTCCTTCGTTTCCTCTCGAAGTCTCAGCCGTCGTACCTCCTCCCGCAGGGAATCCATCTCTGCTCTCAGAGCTCCAACCAAACTCACCAAATCATTAACTAATCCTTCCATTATTGCAATAATAATGTTACTCCAGAGCTCCAGCTAACACAACCTCTCACTGTGACAGCACCTGACTGACTGTTAAAGTTCTGTTAAAGTTCCAGATTTTCGAAAAGCTGATTTTAATAGCCTAAGAAATTTTTTGGGTCAAATAGATTGGAAACTCTTGGGTATGGGGTGTGGGCCGGTCTTAGAGCGAGACATGAACTCAGCGATAGGTGACGTAAAAGGGGATTTTGATGTGGATTTAATATATAACTTATTTAAGAATATTCTAAACAAAGCACAGGAACGTAGTATACCATACAAATTGAATAGGTCGAATAATAATGACCCAAAGTGGATACCAAATAATTTAAAGAACCTTATAGGTAAAAAGAGAGCATGGTACAAAAGGATTAAGAATAGGGAAGTCAGGTTAGAACAGGAATTCATACAACTGGTTAGAAATGTTAAAAAAGAGATTAGGAAAGCAAAAACAAACTATGAAGTTCGCATAGCAGAGCAAGCAAAGTCAAATCCTAAAGGTTTTTTTCAGTTATATCGAACTAAGACTAGGGAAAGGATAGGTCCATTAAAATCTGAGACAGGTCAAATAACGGATAATGACAAGGAGATGAGTAGTATTTTTAACAAATATTATATTTCTGTATTTACTAAAGAAGAACTTAACAATATGCCTTCAGCCGAACAAGTCTATGTGGGTGGGGATGAGGACAGGTTGACGAGTTTAGCAGTTACCAGGGAGGATGTAATTAAACAATTAGAAAAACTAAAACCAAACAAATCCCCAGGGCCGGATGAAGTGTTTGCCAGGGTGCTTAAAGAATGCAAAGAGGAGCTTTCCGAGCCACTGTCTACCATATTTAATAAATCAATAGAGTCAGGCAGAGTGCCAGAGTCATGGAAGGTAGCTAATGTGGTACCAATTTTTAAGAAAGGAGATAGATCACTTGCGTCAAACTATCGGCCAATTAGCCTAACGTCTATTGTGAGAAAGTTACTTGAATCAATAATTGCAAATACAATTCCTCTTCATCTTGAAAAACATAAATTAATAAATGAGTCGCAACATGGTTTTACAAATGGCCGTTCATGTTTAACAAATTTGCTAACTTTTTATTCGAGCATAGTTGAGGCAGTTGATAGTAGTAAGGATTGTGATGTTGTGTACCTTGACTTTAGCAAAGCTTTTGATACAGTGCCACATGAAAGACTAATTAAAAAAATAGAAGCTCATGGTATTGGGGGTGCTATATTAAGTTGGATTAGGGCATGGCTATTCCAAAGGAAACAGAGAGTTAGTATAAATGGGGTTAAGTCAGAGTGGGATAATGTTGTTAGTGGAGTACCTCAGGGCTCTGTCCTGGGACCTCTGTTGTTTATAATATATATAAATGATTTAGATTCAGGTTTGAGTAGCAACATTTGCAAATTTACCGATGATACGAAAATCGGTAGGGAAATAAATTCGGAGGAGGACTCACTATCACTTCAAGTTGATCTAGATAGGGTTTTGAAATGGTCAAATGATTGGTAAATGCAGTTTAATGCTGATAAATGTAAAGTTCTGAGGCTAGGTAATGATGATAGAGTTACAAGATACGAGCTAGATGGTGTTGAGATTGCGAAGTCGGATTGCGAAAGGGATCTGGGAGTTATGATTAGTAAGAATTTAAAACAAAAGGATCAATGCATGAATGTTCGTAATAAGGCGAATAGGACACTGGGATTTATTAATCGAAGCGTTAGTAACAAGACACCTGGTGTGGTTCTTAAGCTATTTCTTGCTCTGGTTAGGCCCCATTTAGATTATGCAGTTCAGTTTTGGTCGCCGTATTATAGAATGGATAGAAAATTCACTTGAACGTGTCCAACGTAGGATGACTAAGTTGGTTCCCCAAATTGGGGATCTTTCATATGAAGAAAGATTAACAAAGCTTAAGTTGCATTCACTGGAAAGGCGAAGAGTTAGGGGTGACATGATAGAGGTTTACAAGTGGATGAATGGACATAACAGGGGGGATATTAATAGGGTATTAAAAATATCAACACAAGACAGAACACGGAACAATGGGTATAAATTGGATAAGTTTAGATTTAGGAAAGACTTGGGTAAATACTGGTTCAGTAACAGGGTTGTTGATTTGTGGAACCAATTGCCGCGTAACGTGGTGGAGGTGGTGTCCCTCGATTGTTTCATGCGCGGGTTGGACAAGTATATGAGTGGGATTGGGTGGTTATAGAATAAG
>NC_091230.1:9830011-9842511 GCF_040958095.1 Procambarus clarkii | reverse complement strand
TTGCACACTAGTTTCTTTATCAGCTATCTCACCCTGTCAGAGTAAATGAGACAGATGTATGTGAATGCATGTGTGTGTATATGTATGTATATGTATGGGTATAAAGTATATATGGAAGCTGATCAGAATTACATTTCACCTTTGTGAATGTACATTAATGATACTATGTAAAAGACACATCAAACACTTTATGTAGGGCATACGTAAATCTGTGTATCTATGTATTTACGTATGTAGGTTAGCTTAGCATTTTAAAAGCACCGAATCACCTTCTGTGGTTGAGTGTTCAATAAACCCCTGAACTCTATGTTTAACATTTCTCTAACCCTGTCCATGGAGGACAGAAGAAAATGTATATATGCTGGTTAGCATTGTAAATGTGTGGCCACGTCTGTAGTAGAAAATAATAAAAAAAAAAAAAAAAAAAAAATCCTTCGACCATTTCAAAACCCTATCTAGATCAACTTGAAGTGATAGTGAGTCCTCCGAATTAATTTCCCTACCGATTTTCGTATCATCGGCAAATTTGCAAATTTTGCTACTCAAACCTGAATCTAAATCATTTATATATATTATAAACAACAGAGGTCCCAGGACAGAGCCCTGAGGCACCCCACTTGCAACATTTTCCCACTCTGACTTGACTCCATTTATACTAACTCTCTGTTTCCTTTGGTATAGCCATGCCCTAATCCAGCTTAATATAGCACCCCCAATACCATGAGACTCTAACTTTTTAATCAGTCTTTCATGTGGCACTGTATCAAAAGCTTTGCTAAAGTCAAGGTACACAACATCGCAATCCTTACCACTATCAACTGCCTCAACAATGCTAGAATAAAAAGATAACAAATTTGTTAAACATGAACGGCCATGTTGTGACTCAATTATTAATTTATGTTTTTCAAGATGAAGACGAATTTTATTTGCTATTATAGATTCAAGTAATTTTCCCACAATAGACGTTAGGCTAATTGGTCGATAGTTAGACGCAAGTGATCTATCTCCTTTCTTAAAAACTGGAATCACATTAGCAACTTTCCAAAACTCTGGCACTCTGCCTGACTCTATTGATTTATTAAATATGGTTGACAGTGGGTCACAAAGCTCCTCTTTGCATTCTTTAAGCACCCTGGCAAACACTTCATCCGGCCCTGGGGATTTGTTTGGTTTGAGTTTTGCTATTTGTTTAAGAACATCCTCCCTGGTAACTGTTAAACTCGTCAACCTGTCCTCGTCCCCACCCACATAGACTTGTTCGGCTGAAGGCATATTGTTAAGTTCCTCTTTAGTAAATACAGATACAAAATATTTATTAAAAATACTACTCATCTCTTCATCACTATCTGTTATTTGACCTGTCTCAGTTTTTAATGGACCTATCCTTTCCCTAGTCTTAGTACGATATAACTGAAAAAACCCTTTAGGATTTGTCTTTGCTTGCCCTGCTATGCGAACTTCATAGTTTCTTTTTGTTTTCCTTATCTCGTTTTTAACATTTCTAACCAGTTGTACGAATTCCTGTTCTAAAGTGACCTCCCCATTTTTAATCCTTTTGTACCAAGCTCTCTTTTTACCTATAAGGTTCTTCAAATTCTTTGTTATCCACTTTGGGTCATTGGTATTCGATCTATTCAATTAGTATGGTATACTACGTTCCTGTGTTTTGTTTAGAATATTCTTAAATAAGTTATATATTGAATCCACATCGAAATCCCCATTTACGTCACCTATCGCTGGGTTCATGTCTCGCTCCAAGACCGGCCCCAACCCCATACCCAAGACTTTCCAATCAGTTTGACCCAAAAAATTTCTAAGGCTATTAAAATCAGCTTTTCGAAAATCTGGCACTTTAACAGAATTTTCTCCTACAGGTCTATTCCATTCTATGCTAAATCTGATTTCTTTGTGATCACTGTTACCTAGCTCACTCCCTATTTCGATGTCATTAATTTGTGTTTCCCTGTTAGTTCACACTAAATCTAAAATATTATTTTCCCGTGTTGGTTCCTTAATGTGCTGCGTAAGAAAGCAATCGTCAATTAATTCTAGAAAATCTTCTGCTTCACTATTCCCTGTGTTGTTCAACCAGTTTATTCCACTAAAATTAAAGTCACCCATGACGTAAATACTGTTAGATGTAGATGCCCTAGATATTTCATCCCATAGATTCTTTGCTTCCATTCTGTCTAAATTTGATGGCCTATATATAACTCCTATTATAATATTATTTGCTTTTTCGTTTAATTCTATCCAAATAGTTTCTGTGTGGGGCTCAGTTTTGATTCCCTCTTTGATACTACATTTCAAATTGTCCCTAACATATATGGCTACTCCCCCTCCTCGTCTAATATATCTATCAGTGTGAAATAGTTTAAATCCATTTATTTGATATTCAGCTAATAGTTCTCTATTTTTTACATTCATCCACGTTTCGGTAAGTGCAATAATATCTATATTTTCTGTACAGACAAGAGCATCTAACTCGTTTATTTTGTTTCTTAGATTTCTACTGTTAGTGTAACATACCCTATTATAGGAGGCCCTGTATCCACCCCAGCATCCAGCATAGCCGAGACACATGTCGAGGGCGCAGGGGCATGCGCAGCAGGTGGAGAAGATGGAGACGACGTACAGAGATCCACCAGAAGACCCACGGGACCATCAGGGACACCAACAGGAGCAGGCTGAACATCTGAAGGCACCACAACCCCTGGAAGAGGGGCCACCACAGCAGGAGACGCATCGAGTGCCATAGGGGGCTTCCAGCATCCAACAGGATGGATACATCCCCACCCACCGAATCCTCCTCCACAGGGAGCGGCGGAAAATCCTCCTCGCAGAAGAGGTTCACGGGGGCGACGACATCCTCAGAACACCCGGCAGCCTGATGACCCACCAGGCCACACCGAAAACATGTCCGCGATTGACGGGAATAATACACCCAAACATAATATCCGAGGAGTCGGACGGAGGATGGAATGTCCGCCCTCAGGCGTATCCCCAGAGACCGATTGTTCGTACGCAAACCCTGGAACTTCCCCGATGAAAGCTTGTGCAGCCTCACACTGATGACAGCTCCAAGCCTCCCGAAGGAACGTCGCAGGAGGTCATTGGAAAACTCCAAGGGCGCCCCATGAACACTCACGTACGTTAACGCACCACTTCGATCGGAAATCTCCACAGTGTTGGAACCACCAGGCAGGGGCAAGGATCGCCCCTCGAAGTGCTGGAGAAACGCCCGGTACTCCACGTCCCCCACAAACTTAACAATCACTCGATGAGCAGTAACCAGTTCAATATCGTAAATCACATCAACGAGGATATGGAGTATGTCACACATTACAAGTTCAACATCCGATTACCCAGCACGACCAGAAAATTCCAGGCCTACAGAGTGCACATGCACAGCAGGGGGAAGAGGTCCCCTCATCACGGAGAGTCACCGGCGAACACCCAAGCACCACTTGATGGTGAATGCAGGGAGGGCAGAAACACCCACACCCCCTGGCGACCAAAGCGGCAAGCCACCATATATATGTCATGGACAGTTTAGTGGATTAACTTCGATGAAACTGCTGAAGCTCATGAGCTGGTTAGGCTCGTGATGCAGGTCTTGTGACTGGCAATTTGTATGTTTATATTGTTGATTTATTAGCAGTCAGTTTCTACTGCTAATTATTTTTTAAATTATTTATGGCACTAGTTCTTATTCTTGATCATAAATATGATCCGGTTAGAAAGACCATTAATGTGGTGAAACTGACTTGTGAGATTTATATTTATTTAGTTTATATTAATTTATATAGTAGTTTATATTTTATGTTAATTTATATTTTTCGATAGCAAACTATGATGTTGTTTAATGTTTAATTATTTGATTAATGTTTAATGTAACTATGATTTAGAATTAGAATGATTTAGATTAATAGTTTAATGTGACTGTCTGATTTAGAATCCCATAAATCTTTTTTGTACACACATTCTGGGGATTTATGGTGTATTTATAGTCATCAATATAAATTATTGGTAAATAGACCTTCACTACATTATTAGACTATATGTGTTAGTAACTAAATGGGGAGGCCTTATCTTTATGGATGATTTTGACTTAGACAACCAGTATGAACATGGATAAAAACTCCTCTTGGTTGAGGCTGGCATCAACACATATACTGGTGTAATAGGTAACTAGTGTTAATTTTACTTCTTCAATTACACCTGTCAAAGGGTCCTCACACTAATAGCAGGAATCCTAAATATGACAGCTATATCAGGGGAAATATTATAATGATTTATAGAATAAAATTCCATTAAAAGTAACCCTGTTTTGGTCGCTGTCTAGCATTCTTACCGAGTCACCCTAATCTACTTACACAACTGACCAGGAATGTAGGAATTCATAATGGGTTTCGGAAAGAGTATCTCCCTGATTTGTAGACGAAAATCGTGTTGATAATGGGCGCACTTTACAACCCATAGCACTGTTGTCCAACAGAAAAATATAGGAGCTAGATTTGCCACGACGACTTTTGTTAAATTAAAATGGCGACTCCTCCTGCTGGCCCTCCTCCCACTGATGCCTTGGCTGTTTTGTCCAGATACACCAAGAAGTAGTTAGAGGGCATAAATTGACTCTATTTCAGTACTGATAATTATGTTGATTTAAGGGAAACGTTTTTAAGATGCTTACAGTCCAGATTACTGTATTAAGAATGATTCCAATTATTTGGTGGTGAATTTAAAGATGACATGTGGCAATAATATCTAGTTTTCTACCGGAGGAAAATTCAACTGTGCCACGTTTTCTATGAATAACAAAAGCACTATTTCTAGGGTTAATTTGTTATTACAAAACAACAGCAATATTACCTGCCTATTGTATTGAATATTAGTAAATAGTCTCGGGTTTTCAATAAAGAAAGTACAGCTAGAGAAGCACAACTAGGAAGGTACAATTATGGAAGCATAACTAAAGAAATACAACTAGGGAAGCAGAACCAGGGAAGTACAACTAGGGAAGCACAACTAGTGAAGTACTACTAGGCAAGCACAACTAGGGAAGCACAACTAATGAAGTACAACTCGGGAAGCGCAACTAGGGAATAACAACTAAGGAAGTAAAACTAAGGAAGCATTTAGGGAAGTACAACTAGAGAAGCACAACAAGGAATGTACAACTAGCGAAGCATAATTATTGAAGCACAACTAGGGACTCACAACTAGGAAAGTACAACTAGGAAAGCACAACTATGGAAGAACAACTAGGAAAGCACAACTAGGGAAGTACAACTAGGAAAGCACTTCTAGGGAAGTACAACTAGGGAAGCACAACTAGTGAAGCACAACTAGTGAAGCACAACTAGTGAAGTACAACTAGGGAAGCACAACTAGTGAAGTACAACTAAGGAAGCACAACTAGTGAAGCACAACTAGGGAAGTACAACTAGTGAAGCACAACTAGGGAAGTACAACTAGTGAAGCACAACTAGTGAAGCACAACTAGTGAAGCACAACTAGGGAAGCACAACTAGTGAAGTACAACTAAGGAAGCACAACTAGTGAAGTACAACTAGGGAAGTACAACTAGTGAAGTACAACTAAGGAAGCACAACTAGTGAAGTACAACTAGGGAAGTACAACTAGTGAAGTACAACTAGGGAAGCACAACTAGTGAAGTACAACTAGTGAAGTACAACTAGTGAAGTACAACTAAGGAAGCACAACTAGTGAAGTACAACTAGGGAAGTACAACTAGTGAAGCACAACTAGGGAAGTACAACTAGTGAAGCACAACTAGTGAAGCACAACTAGTGAAGCACAACTAGTGAAGTACAACTAAGGAAGCACAACTAGTGAAGTACAACTAGGGAAGCACAACTAGGGAATAACAACTAAGGAAGTAAATGATATTATGCTTCATCCATAACAAAGGAATTTCTTGTGCCTGGAACCAGGCCATTTCTTCGTTTAAGCTAAGGCCTTAAATTCTCCATACTAATAAGTAGATTAACCAGTAGAAGTAGTAGTATGTGTGTCGTTACCCAATTTATATTGATATAGAATATATACCTATATTCCCTAGATAACTCCCTAAATATGTGCAGAGGGTAAATCCAGTAGGAGATCATTTTAATACAGTCCACACAATTATATAGTCCGCTTAATTCAATGAATAAATACAATAACTACCTGCTGGGAAATCCCTCACATATTTATGGTCACTTTGACCGGATAGTAAACAATTTGGCTATCCATAATAACTAGTATATATTAACTTTAGGATTCTCCTGTTATAAATTCCTAGACTATCTCGACCAACAACAGTGGTTGACATCACAGCAGCAAACCAATACTAGACCTAATGTTCAAAGTGACAATCATAGGGCATAGCCAGGTACCTAAGGAGCTTGCCACCATACCCGGAACAGAGGAAAGAAAATAAGAATGTGCAGAATATACAATATATTAGGGGGCATGGTGGCTGAGTGGACAGCATACGGGTTTCATAATCCTAGGTACTGTATTATGAATCCCATATGCTGTCTCCATCTTCTTTCTGCCATCGCCATCCTAGGCGATGACAGAAACAAATGAGTAGTTTATTTCACCCTGACGAGCCTGTTCACCGAGTAGTAAATAGGTACCTGGGAATTAGACAGCTACTATAGGCTGCTTCCTGTTTGTGTACTCACCTAATTGTGCTTGCGGGGGTTGAGCATTGGCTCTTTGGTCCCACCTCTCAACTGTCAATCAACTGGTGTACAGGTTCCTGAGCCTATTGGGCTCTATCATATCTACACTTGAAACAGTGTATGGAGTCAGCCTCCATCACATCACTTCCTAATGCATTCCATTTATAAACTTCTCTGACACTGAAAAAATTCTTTCTAACGTTCTAACGTTCTTAACGTAACGTAACTAACGTTCTTTCTAACGTTAAAAAATTCTTTCTAACGGCTCATCTGGGTACTAAGTTTCCACCTGTATCCCCTTGTTCGTGTCCCACCAGTGAGTTTGTCTTTGTCCACCCTCTCTGTGTGTGTGTGTGCGTGTGTGTGTGTGTGTGTGTGTGTGTGTGTGTGTGTGTGTGTGTGTGTGTGCGTGCGTGCGTGCGTGCGTCCGTGTGTGTGTGTGCGTGTGTGTGTGTGTGCGTGCGTGTGTAAAATTTTATTAACTGACAGTTTAGAGGCAAGCAGAAAGAGCCTGAGCTCCCCCGCAAGCACAACTAGGTGAATACAGGTCACCAAGAGCCACTGCCCACAATTTTATAACACTACAATACGAACTGCAGCGCTAGAGTGGTCTCACCGTCTATCAATAATATATCTAAGTGGAAACGACATACCCCATCACGTAACCCAGCTGAGATAATTAATCACATCAGAAACACAGTTAATTCTGTCAAATCAAACAATTCCGCTGTAGTGTGTACTCTAATAGAACCACGCCGACCACCAGAGAATAATAGGTTGGGTGTAAGTTCAGAGTTTTATAAACACACAACTGACTATAAACTACCTTCTCAGGAAGACCATACGGTTGGGCGCCACCTATATACATTTCACAGCTCGACCATTTCGTGAGAATATTTCTCCAGACGAAATCCACCTCACTAGTGAATCACAAGCACATTTAGCCAATACTATAAAATACCATAGGAGGTTGTAGCGAGAAGGCCATACTTAGTGCATATATACCTCAAGTACAGAGAGAAACTTTCTAACACATAAAATAAAAATAAAATAAAATATTGCACCACAATATTTCTTGCACATTATGATTACATATTTTTTTCCAACCCTTATGTAAGGAGTAGACAATATTAGGCTAGAGCTGAACTGAGTAATGGTCAACCTAGCCTAACCCATTTATTTGTGCTGACAAAGAGTAAGGGTTAGATTACTACTTAGCTAGTATTGTGTGGTAAAGATTACTAAGCCTTGCAACCATTTAAATAGTGTACAGACCCCCTAGAGGGGTGGGATTTATTTTCAAACAGTTATGTGATAAATTTAATTTCTTATTACCATATTATTATATTAATTTCATCTTTGCTTGTTACAAAGTATCTCTACTCCATCTGAAGGAGATTAGGTTGAGCTAAACGCAGGGCCTCCTGTAGGGATACCAAGTACGACTCAAATCCTTGTATATATTTAATTCAACATACGTGTACCAACATTTACATGAGGTATGATAAAACAGCCTATTTACAGGAAATTATAACTCTAGGAACTATTACTAAATATTTGCTCAAGGCTTATGAGCCAGTACCCCAGTTACTTCCACTACAAAATCATGGGAGCCTACCAAACCCAATTTAGCAGACTGTGCAACAGACGAAATGTCCAGCAACAGTATGTTGTACCATAGATCATACGTGAGTCACAAAGGTCATGTAACTCGACAATTGAACAAGTGTGATCAGCTAATTCAGTCAAATGTGACATCCAAAGTACTTGAAAGCCACATAGAGGTGGTTAAACAAAATTTACAGAAAACTAATGAGGCTGCAAATGATTATCTTCAAATCCTCATGCACCAAAATGCTGAGCCAGACAAACTAGACACCTTCCTTGCCGAAACGGAACAATATGAGAAGGCTGTCCAAAATCGTCTGGATAAATTAATACAGTTTTTAGAACAATTAATTATAAATTCTGTTTCTCAAAATGCTCTAACAGTAAGCGGAGCTAATTCATCTGAACCATTCAATGAAATTCGTCTTTCTGCCATTGATTTACCTCAATTTCATGGCAAAGATGGTGAAAACTTGGAATGTTACTGGAACATGTTCGATTCACTAGTGAACTCTAAAAGTTCCATTAACAAAACAAAGAAATTTCTTTATTTGCGAAGTACCCTAAGGGAGAAGGAAAAGCAGTTATTGATCATCTGATTCCAAGTGATGACGACTATGATACTGCCATACAGTTGTTAGAAGTCAACTATAGTAACAAAGAAATTGCTATAGCTAATCTCTACTATAAATTGAGAGCAATATCTACACCAAATACAACATCTGAAGATCTTCAAGAGTTTCGACTTTCGACAAGTAGAGTTTCTAGTCAAAGCTCTTGGCGCCAAAGCAGATGTACCTGGGGCAGAGTTGGTGTTAAAATTAGAGGTTCAGATAAAATTCCCCAAAGAAATTGTAGCCTCAATCTGTTCTTATTACAGGACAGACATCCTGTCCCATGCTCAGATTTTTGAGGGACTAAGAATAACTGTCAATCGGCTGAAAGTTCAATTATATAAATAAAATGGAAACGTTCTTTTGTTCAAAATCGCTAATCTCCGAAAGTTCTTCACCGATTGCTTTGAAATTTTGGCACAACGTTTCATTCGAATAGGCGCATGTTCTTTATATGCCTACTATATACATGCCTCACCTGTGACAGGAAAAAAAATGCTGTTTTTGAAAAACAATGCCATCTGTTGGACGTAAGAGCAACACACGTTGTAATCTCCGAAAGTTCTTTGCCGATTACTTTGAAATTTTGACACAATGTTCCATTTAAATATGCACATGTTTTTATTTACCTACTATATAGATGCATCACCTGTGACAGGTAAAGATATGCTTTTTTTTATTAACAGCACCATCTGGTGCTCGCAAGAGCAACATATGTTACACTAAATAAGTTACGACTCCATTTCAATGTTTCCAATTGCATTGATAAATTGAAATTTCATAGATTTAGTATTCCCACTCGCTATACTAAATATGTTATTATTCCAATTCAGTGTTTCCGATTGCATTGATAAATTGAAATTTCATCGATTTCGATTTATTTTCATTTTGATATCTTTATTTTTTGTGACAGTGCTTTGGAATTGAGCTGTGTTGTTTACCATGCCATTCATTTCACGAGTACACTTTATTTTTTAATGTTTTCATTGTTTTTCATTTAGTTTTAAACTGTTTTTCTTATATTTCAGTGATGTAAACATCATAACATTTGATGTTTCTTACTTTCTGAAGGGAATATCAAATCATTTGGGAATGCATCGAACAAGTGAGTGGGGAATGCTGGGGAGGACGTGAGGAAGGGAGTGGGGGATGGTGAGGACAACGAAGGGACAGGGGGGGGGGTAATGGTGGGGAGGACGAGGGGAAGGGGGAGTTGAAGATGGTGGGGCCGAGGGGAGGGAGGTAAGGAGAATGGTGGGGGAGGACAAGGGAACAGGCGAGTGGGGGTAAAAGAGGGGACAGGGGAGGGGGCACTGGTAGGAAGGACAAGGGGATGGGGGAAGTGGGAGAATGGTGGGGAAGACGAGGGGATGGTGGAGTGGGAAATTGTGGGGAGGACGAGGGGACGGTGGAGTAGGTGTTGGTGGGGAAGACAAGGGGGACTGGGGAGGGGGAATGATGAGGTGGACGAGAGGATGGGGGAGTTGAGAATGGTTGAGAGGACGAGGAGATGGGGGAGAGGATAATGGTGGGAAGGACTGGGGGACAGGGAAGGTTGCTGTGGCTCAGCAATGCACATGCGTTGCTGAGCCACAGCAACGCGTGGCCGGGTACAGCTAGTTACAGAATAAAATCTGATACTGTCAAGTCAATCACTGATAAGTAATGTACTTACACAAGTTTCTTAATGCCGTTCTTATGTTGGCCAGCCTGGCATATGCTGCTGATGTTATCCTCTTAATATGGCCTGAAGGGGACAGGTCTGGCATGATGTCAACCCCCAAGTCTTTTTCTCTCTCTGACTCATGAAGAATTTCATCTCCCAGATGATACCTAGTATCTGGCCTCCTGCGCCCTACGCCCATCTTCATTACATTACATTTGCATGGATTAAACTCTAGCACCCATTTGATCGACCATTCCTTCAGCTTGTCTAGGACTTCTTGAAGCCTCAAACAGTCCTCCTCTGTCTTAATCCTTCTCATAATATTGGCATCCTCAGCAAACATTGAGAGAAATGAATCTATACCCTCCGAGAGATCATTTACATATATCAGAAACAAGATAGGACGGAGTACAGAGCACTGTGGGACTCCACGCCAATCCGAGGTCTCACCCCTCACCGTAACTCTCTGCTTCCTATTGCTTAGGTACTCCCTTATCCACTGGAGCACCTTACCAGCTACACCTGCCTGTCTCTCCAGCTTATGTACCAGCCTCTTATGCGGTACTGTGTCAAAGGCTTTCCGACAATCCAAGAAAATGCAGTCCGTCCAGCCTTCTCTTTCATGCTTAATCTTTGTCAACTGGTCGTAGAATTCTATTAAGCCAGTCAGGCAAGATTTACCCTCCCTGAATCCATGTTGTCAATTTGGCATGAAGTCCTTTCTCTCCAGATGTGTTACTAGGTTTTGTCTCACGATCTTCTCCATCACCTTGCATGGTATACAAGTCAAGGACACTGGCCTGTAGTTCAGTGCCTCTTGCCTGTCGCCCTTTTTGTATATTGGGACTACGTTCGCCGTCTTCCATATTTCCAGTAGGTCTCCCGTCTCCAGTGACTCCCTTAGGAAACGTCTCATCTCCTCATATTTCCCCTTTCAGTAAGCCAGCCTTTTGTTTCCTAGTTCTTTTTTGGGGGAGATAATTCCTAGCTCTACCAGGTACTCAAAGTTTAATATACTGTGGTCACTCATTCCCAAGGGTGCTTCTATCTTAACTTCCCTTATATCCCACTTATTTCGGGTAAATATCAGATCGAGCATGGCTGGTTCATCTTCCCCTCTCATTCTTGTTGGTTCCTTGATGTGCTGGCTTAGAAAGTGTCTTGTTGCCGCGTCCAGCAGCTTAGCTCTCTATGTTTCTGGTGCTCCATGTGGATCCCTGTTCTCCCAGTCTATTTTCCCGTGGTTGAAGTCTTTCATGATTAGTAGTCCAGATCCATTCCTGTTGGCAACAGAAGCTGCTCTCTCTATTATGTTAATGGTGGCCATGTTGTTTCTATCATATTCCTGTCTGGGTCTTCTGTCATTTGGTGGTGGATTATTATGACTACGACTATAATTTTTTGTCCTCCAGTTGTTATGGTACCTGCTATGTAGTTACTGAAATCCTCACAGCTCTGAATAACCATCTCCTCAAAGTCCCAGCCCTTTCTTACCAGCAGAGCTATACCACCACCGCCTCTTCCTTCTCTCTCTTTCCTCATAACATAATATTCTTGTGGGAATATTGCGGGAACACTGCATTTGTTATGGTTTCTGTTAGCTTTGTTTCCGTGAGTGCTATTATGTCTGGGTTTTCCTCTAGTACCCATTCTCCAAGCTCATTTGCTTTGTTTGTAATTCCATCTATGTTATTGTATATTGCCCTGAGGCTCACTTTCTTCGATCCCTTCTCAAATCGCCTCCTTGGTGAGTGTTCTGCTGGTGGGGGAAGCTGTTCCATGGGTGTGAGGAATTGTGAGGTGGATAACAGGGTCTCAGAGGATACAGGGGTGAGGGGCAGGGGTCAAGTGAAGGGGGAGGGGCAGGGAGGGTATGGGATGAAGGAGGAGGGAGTACTGGAAGGAAAAGGGGGAGTG